>NW_007581409.1:0-50964 GCF_000690725.1 Stegastes partitus | reverse complement strand
CTGAGTTGTGATAAGTGTTGACTTTCTTGTAATTATGATGTAATATTATAATTTGCACTCCAGAAAAGACTTGTTCTCAGACAAACTCCAGACATTTAACTCAAATGAGCAAAGCAAATGTACTTGCTTGGAGAAATTTCAAGACTCCATCAGCTCTGTAAATGAGTGGTTTTACTCTGCTAATTATGCTGTAATTATCTAAGGCAATAGGAAAAACGGTTTTGTTTACTTATTTACAAACAAAATAAGACCATATATGGGACAAAATGACATGTTCAGATGTAAGATTTACGGTGTTCTCTTTTCCTTTATCCAGATAATAGGACAGTGTGCTATGTGTGCTATTGTTCCTGCATCCCTCTCAGGCTGCAGAGGAGCACCTCACTTATTTTCATTTATTTATTTTTTTCACAATGTGATGAAAGCCTGGAGAATGTAATGAAAAAGAGAGGAAATGTTAATATTTTAAAAGGTCGGATGTCTCCAGGAGCGTTAAGCATCTGAAGGATGATCCTCAGGGACAGCAGACACATCACTCTGTTGAGTTTTTGACTGTGTGGAAAACGAAAGACTCTGATGGTGAACAGCACAAAGAGAAACACGGTGTGGGATTTTTTGTCATCTGGTCATGCTTGTTTCATGTTTCATTGGTGAAAATGTTTGTTTGCTTATTAACTTTTAATGGTGGATTATGAATTTATCATTAGTGCTCTTTTTTATGTGACTGTGCCTGTTGACAGAAGTATGATAATGTGCTGACACTCACCTGAGAAGACCTGTACCCTGAACAACACACACATTACAGCGATCCAGACGTATAATCAGGCTGGAATATATGTGGAAGTGTCTGGACTTACGTGCAGTTTTACTTCACTACATTTCAGAGATAATATTTGTGTCTCTTCTCCCCTACACATTTATTAGGTAGATATAGCTACTTGGTATATTGCCAGTGAAGTCTGGAAGAGATCTGGAAACATATGTGAACATATCTATCTATCTGAGTGTGCATGAGCTTTAAATATTTACACATTTCATAAAGTATGCTGCTCTTCATGTCTGCACTCTTTCAGTGAAGTACCATTTTGAGAGCAGGACTTTTATTTGTAACTGAGTATTCTGCAATATTGTTGTCATTATCGCTGGAAGATCAAGGAGGATATTCAAATCGGACACCTGGGCCAAGATCATTGACCATCAGATGAGAGCTGTTACCTGTAAGAGTTCAGAGTGTGGAGCTTCTGAGGCTACTTAAACCCAGACAGGCTTTTATTTGGAACTGTTTTATCACATGACCATTCATGCACACTGGGCTTGCAAGTGCCGGTTTAAACATGAAGCACAACTTTAGTTGCTTAGTTGTAGACAATATAACTGAGGAAGAACAGCAATGATGAACAGTAAGACCAGAACTGTCTTTGCTTGGACCGACAGTGAAGTTTGTCTGTTGAGACTCAGACTGGAAGGTAAGAGTCTGGTGTCATTGTTTCCATGAGTCCAGACTAAAAGTGAGTAATGTGATTTAAAACAAAGATGTATTAGTGTAATGTAAACTTAAGCTCATACCTCAGCCTGAATTGGGTTAATTTATTGATTTCCCAAAGAGGAAGCCGACCAATTTTTAATCTCAGCGTGTTTCCTCGTGTTCTACAGCAGAAGTAAGAATAACAACAAACACATGATCAGAAAACTGTAAATAAGCCAGCAAGCCAGCAGTTACTCCAAATTAGCAGCACACCTGAAATGTCACTAATAATATCACACTGTACAAAAGTGGGAACATCACAAACAATTACAGAAGTGGGTCTGTAAACTGTGATAGATGTTTGTAATGAACAGTCTGCTTGATAATTGTACCGTTCAACTTTGTTTTTCATTCCAGCTAAGTTTTTCTGACTTGAAGGGTCGTCACCTGTCTGATCGTCTGACAGCTCGTGCTTGTGACACCATCCCACTTATTTTTAGCAATCAGATCTCAACAATTAACTTGGTGAGTACAATCTAATTAATAATGATACAAACGATATCCAGATCTGTGACGATAAGACCCTGCTGTGATAAACAAAGAATTATCATGTAAAGTGAGAGGGAGAAAACACAAACAGATGTGACGTTTTTCATCACAACTTTGCACTAAGACACTGAGTAATCTAAAAATCAGATTGCAATGACATTTGCATTCATATTATGCCATGTGATGATTGAAGTCTTGTTTTTATAACACATGAAAAAGAACAGCTTGAATATAAGAGTGGCCCAGGACAGCAAAGTTGTCTTTATGCAGCTTCTTAAGGTGTATGTAAATACAAATGGACACTTGGATGGACTCTGGCTGACAGCAGGTCGTGTCCAGTTTGTCACCTCTGTTCCGAGCCATGTGGCTCCTCTCTCTCTGCCAACTATAAAACACCAAATGCCATCGAAGAAAACCACAACAAGCGATAGTAAATGTTGTGCAGCCCTACTTTGAATCTCACAGCTAAATAAGACATCCCTCCATCTGTGTGTCGCCCTATATCACTCTCTCTGCAACTACCAGGGGGATATGTTCGAGCAACGTGCCATAAATCCCATTTATTACACATTAAGCAGTAACCCTGGAACATGTGCTGTGAAACCTGGCCTCCCACCACGCTTCCCAGTCCCCAATTAAAAGGACATTATGGCGTTGGTCCCTGAGTCCTGGTCAGACAGTCAGAGTGCTGCGGAGCCACTGCTTCCTTCAGGCATGGCTGCAGGACTCTCTTTATGGAGGCATGTTTGCCAACGGGGAACAAGGGGCATTAAAAGTCATGGCTGTCTGTATCGATCTGACTCTGTCTGCCTGTCATGTCTAAATCCTAGAACCAAACTGGAAATGAAAAATGTTGTACATAGAGTGATTGATAATCTCTTTCACAGATTTAAAGTCAATTGTTCTTTAGTTGCTATGAGCAGATGTTGTAGGAAAACAAATAACAAGGCTTTCATGAAGACTCACTCATGTTGACAAAGAATACAAAAATATAGTCCCTCTCAAGTTATAGATTAAACCCCTAAAAACTCATCTTTGTGCATCAGAGTTACACATTTAGAAGTTTTTCTGATAAAAAATAATCAGTTCATGCTATAAAATGACTTGATGTAAGTCGACACTGTTGCTTCCTCAGGAGTGTCCATCAAGTCCCTGCCATTACTGCCAGTAAAGTTAATGTACTTGCATGGAACTAATCTGTCTTTTCCAAAACCTCCTTGCAACTTGACCATGAGACCTTATGTCTTTTCTCGTCTCTCCTGCATGTACAGAACATGAGTTTTCACATGCCTCATAGTATTTTAACTGGTAAGTAAACTTCCTTTCCCTGTCATTTTTTCCTTTGAAATCTGAGTGCCCTCTAAAATGTGAATGAAAAATAAAACAAATCACTAAACTCAGGCCTCATTCTCATCACCACCACTGCTCTACTTTCCAGCTGATTGGGTGAGGTTGCATCATGTTCATGAATGCTTACAGTGCATATTCATGTTGGTGCTTGCAGGTAAGGCCCCCACCCCTCATAATCACTGCTGTTGTGATGCAACTCTGCTTTTTCCTTTCAACACCTCTCTTGCTGATGCAATCGTGCTGGCCGCAGAACATGCTGCCGGTACTACTGCTTTGCTTAATTACATCCTGTGTGTGTCCATGTGCGAGGGGCACTGCGCACATGTTTGACTCTGCACTTGCGTTGTTGCTCATAATGGAATCGTGTGCGCAGTCCGACCCTGCTTTGAACGCAGTGTTCGTTTTGTGTGTACACGCGTGTGTGTGCTGCACACTAGTGTGTCCGAGGTGTCCTTGGAGATCAATCCACTGCATCTAGTCTTTAATGAAGGCCCCAAAGAGAGAGAGATGAGCATGAGGCGGAGGGAGGAGAGGGGAGCGCTAGCACCGCTGTCCTGGCCCCTGAGGTCAAGTCGAGCATTTTAATTGGTTTTGAGTAGCTGGTTAATGCTTCTGGCTGGTGTAGCGCTGGCTGAGCCTCGTGACCTCCTGTGGCCACTTTACAATCACTAAACTGACAAGGGTGCGCTGGGCCACAGCCAGGCAGCGGGGAGATCAGTCTGCAGCCGCCGCCACAACACACACACTAACTGCCCTGATGACTTGGAGGCCATTAGTTAGCATGGCAACAGACTCCTTATCAGGGAGAGGGATGAACACACACATCTAATGGCACACACACATACATGCCTGATCTCAAGGGAAATTTGGACTTATTTATATGAAAACAAACACTTTCTTTCTGTCACTCTACTTGCAACCAGGGTGTAATTTTACATTAAAGTCAGGGAGACCTTGACCAACCCCTTAAACTTAAATGGAGCTGAAACAATTCCAGCCAATACATCAATTCATCAATCAACAACAACAGCCACAAAAAGCAACAAAACAAAACCAAGCACTAATTTAGATAACTGATTAAGCTTCGATTTCTCATGTGATAGAATTATTCATGCAGCTGGAGATGTAATATTTTTAGATGTAGACAGGAGCTTCGAAGACAAACTGATCTGAAGATGTGGAAGTTGTGGGAAATACTTCTCTATCTTCTGACACTGTCTGGAAAAACTGTATTAAAAAAAAAAAAAAAAAGTAACTTGATTATGTGCTCACCTAACCCTTGAACCCAAATGAGAGACAAAACTAATAAGGGACACTGCCACTGATTGGTGGCATACAGATATAATGACCTGAACTGATATACTCCCCTGCAGGTGGACATACGTGGAGGGGTCCATGTAGAGTCTGTCAGACTTGGGGAGATGAAGAACTTTATGTCACACAAGGCCTTGCATACTTCCACATGGCCATATTATAATATAAAGCCAGGAATCCATAACAATGCCAGCAGCTCTGTACGATGCTCATGCACCCAAACTGCCTTTTTGATTCTTTCCAGTTGCACTGAAGGAAATTTGAAGATGGTAGCAACTGTCATGACAACATGTGGCTCATTAACATAGAAAATTCTGACTGCCTGCTAACATCACAAAAAATGTCAGGAGGTATGAGGATTCATCCTCTGAGGAAGATATACAATGTATGTATAAAACCTTCTGGATGTTGGAACAAGCTATAAACACAATATCCACATATGATCACTTTAGAAATTTGGCACTGTTTAAGGAACCACGCCTCTTTTTATATCCAGAGAAACCTAATGATTCAGCTCCCTGATGAATTTTACAATAATATTACCTCTGTTGTAGTTCTGGCTGTGGTCTCTATGATGGAATTTGGCCTTTTAGCTGCTTAATGCTTCACTATGGTCAGCCACTCATCTTTAACTGGGTTTATTTTTGGTCAGAACAGCCTGATGACACGTGCTAAGACTAAACCAAAATAGTCACATGGTGAACCACTGAATGACAACCATTAGATGAAAAACTAAACTGTGATGCCTTTAAAGTAGACAGTAATTTGAACCTTTGTTCTTTTAAAAATACCAATTTGAGCAGCACACATAAATATGTAGTATGAATAAGTGCAAGTTAATGCCACAACATTTACTGAGTTTAAAAGCTGACACACATATCTGTAGGCCTAGTACACACCTCTGCTCAGCCAGATACACCCACACACAAACCTCTAGCCTTACTCTCATGTCATACAGGAGATATTTTACACCCCTAAAAAATAAAACATAAAGCCCTTCTTTTTGACATGTGTGGAGAGGAGGGGGTATCTCCTTATGATGTCTTCAGTCACAATATGTGGCATGACTCTGCTCACTTAACGCCTCTATTTCATGTTGACAAAGGCCTTCCTCTCTCTCTCTCCAGACATATCAGTAAAAGTGGAACAAGACAGAGAGAGGGGGATGGCGGCATCAAAGCAGGCCTGTCAGCTCGTAGGTACGGGCCTCATCAGGAGACAGATAGTCTTCCTTCCTTTCTTCCATCCTTTCTTTTGTTTTTCAAACAGACATCTTGAGCCGATGGCAGGGTGTTGTCTAATTAATGACTGTGCGTGTCTGTGTGTTTGTGTGTGTGTGTGTGTGTGTGTGTGTGGAGTTGACCTAAAAAAGTTATCGTCACGCATCTTTGAATGTCACTCCCATCACATTTTAATATGAAGGTTGTCAGGCTCTCTCTTCTTCACATCCTCACCATGGTAATTCTTAACAAAGATAATGATATGTTGTAGTTGACCCAGCAGCACTGCAGAAAAATACTCTTTAACTGGCCCTGAGCATGGAAACAGATGCTGTGATATCTGTCATTGCCGTGTTGTGCTGTGAAGTAACTCGTCTGTGCTGTCATGTCAGCCGACTTGTATTGATACAGGCCTGAGGAATCCATTTCACATTGGATTTGAACTCCTGGTTAGTTGTGCAGAATTCCTTACTTTCTAATACTTCACAAAACAAAGGCACACATTAAGGGTTTGATTGTAAATTATTAGCTTGGTTGACGAACCAACAGCTCTGTGAGGCTGAAGGTGGACACAGCAGCACTTTCAACTAAATACCAACATAAGCGTGCATAACAGAGGTACCACTTTTAAATCTAAACCACTGATTCTGTATAAAGATCGATGGGATTGACTCACCTTTTGAGCTAGTTTCAAGTAGATATTTGAAAAACTGTACATTTAGACACCCACGTGCTGGCTTCATTTTTCAGCCTATAATACTGGAATAATTGATCTGTTTAAGCGTCATTGTGTTTGTCATGAAAAGTACTTTGGCAAACTCCAAGAACATAACACTGACCATGAGACAGTGATGAACACATCTCAGACTTGGAGACGACTAAGTTGGGGTGTAAGTGTGGACAATGTGTTCTAGGCAAAGGATCATATTGATTAGCACAATGTAAATTGTAGGAATCTGTGTTTTTTTGACTAACTACAGACCTAAGGTAAGGATATCAGTGCTGCATGATTATCAGGTATTTATTTTATTTTTTCTGTTAACTGTAAGCCATATAACCTTTTGGAAGTACAACAGAAATTGCTCAAGTACACCAAAATGGCTAGATTTCTAATCATATGCCCATATTCTTCTTATATGTAGTATGTCTCTCTGCTGCCCGTTGATGATGAACAGTTGACACATGTGGATAGTCTGATCAGGGCCAGCAGGGAAGAGATGGCAGCCTCAGCACATGGTGGGAGCTTACAGAGCAAATATATTCCACACAAATATGTTTTGAAGAAAATCTGAGCAGAGGCTGATGACTGCACTGACTCAAAGAACACAGAGAAAATGTAATATATTAAATTGCTCTCAGCATGAAATATTGACAACATGCACTGCATTGGCTACACTCGTACTGCTCCTAACTCTATAAATGAGTTAAATATTGCAGGCCCTTGCTCCGGCGTGATGTAATAACAGTCTGGTTTACTTGCTGTGTGGAGTGCGGACACTTCATGGTTTACATTGTGTGGATGTTATTGAGCCAGAGTCAACAACTCATAATGCGCTGTATTTATTTGAGCTTTGCAACTCTTGTAAAATTGATTTCAGCGTTAGGGTTAGGAAAACAACAAATACTGGTGTTTTACACACATTTGATACTGAGGCTTTGTTTTGAGAAGATTTGGTAAGGTATTTAGAGGATCATATCGGCAGTTGCAACTTTTCAAAATCTAAGTTGTTTAACAAATGGGACAGACTGAGGGCATACAAAAAAAAGGTTTTGTTTTGTCTGCCAAGAGGATGATTTTTTTTTTTTAAAAAAAAGATGGTTTTGCTAGACCCGTCCAGGGTGTCCCCTGCCTTCGCCCTAAGTCGGCTGGGATAGGCTCCAGTCCCCCCATGACCCTAGTGAGGATTAAGCGGTGTATAGATAATGGATGGATGGATGGATGGTTTTGATAGAAGAAAACCAGGGTCAACAACAAATAAACAAAATTTTAACAATTCATCCTCTGGAAACCATCAATATTTGCACCTAATTTAAAAAGTCATCTCGATATTTAGCTGTTTGTCAAACATTTCAACCAGTGGCGAGAGGAAACACAAAACTAATGGAAATTGTCTTCTCAGGACCATAAATAGCTAAAATGAAATAAAATAAAATAAAAACATTTCATGGCAGTTCATCAAATTTTAAGCATGTTGTCATATTTCTGTCATGACCAAAATGATGGGCTGATGCACCAACCTACATTGCTATCACATGAATAATGGGCTGGTGTGGCTAAAAACCTGAAACTAAGAATAATACATAAGTGAGATACCTCAGCCTCTAACAACAGCAAAGACCAAGCTCTTTATAGCAATGCATCAGTTTCAAACCAACACACTTGCTAAATGCATACACTATATATTTGCTTTTGATGACGTGATGACATTTCTGAAGAGAATCTAGTAACTGCCACTTCTTCTTCCACAATCTTAGATTTAGCAGCCTCCTGAAGTGTGGTCTGAGGTTCATTAGCAATGTAGTCTAGGGTTTGACCAGATAGGATTCAAACCTGATGACAGTTTACAACATACTTTTTAAAATTTTTTTAAAATCTTCTGTATAACTCAGTGTACGTAGGCAAGTATCTGCCAACAAGCATTTGCAGCTGTTTATTTTTCCTATAAAAGCATGTATATCAGAAGCCTTTGCTGTTGAAATTAGGAGTTACACCTCCTCCACTGTGCCACTCACTTGTGGAGCACCTCAAGGTTCCATCCTAGGGCTCATTTTATTCTCTATGTATATGCTTCTTTTAGAATTCATCTTCCACAACCATACTGTGTCATTGTTCTGGAATAATCAACACATTACAATCTACTGATCAACCAACCAATCAACATTCATCTTTGACTAGACTGCAGTTCTTGCTTGTAACCCATGCTGCATGGGGAGAACCTGCAAACTCCACGCAGAAAGATCCCAGGTGTCCTCACCGGGATGTAAACTGATGACCTTCTAGCTGCAAGGCAATGTTGCTAATCACTGAGCCACCTTGCAGCCCAGGTTAAAACATGCTGTATAAAAAGTACCTGATTTTGACTTGTGTTGCTGTGCTTGGATTAGTGGAAGTGCAGTAAACACATGTAACTGTTGCTAAATTAAATAGATATGCAACTACACAATCACATCTCATCCAATGTGTGACACTGCATTTAGGTCTTCAGTTGTCTTTAATTGACTTTGTTTGTGACTCTTGTATTATCTGCTGCTGATAAAGGAAAAAAGGAAATAGAGNTCACTTGTGGAGCACCTCAAGGTTCCATCCTAGGGCTCATTTTATTCTCTATGTATATGCTTCTTTTAGAATTCATCTTCCACAAACAGACTGTGTCATTGTTCTGGAATCATCAACACATTACAATCTACTGAGCAACCAATCAATCAATATTAATCTTTGACCAGACTGCAGTTCTTGCTCAAATTCCACGTAAAAGAAATCCAAAATGTTTCAGCAGCAAACAATGTCTCCAATGATGTCACTGCCATCAAACTCTACCAGTTTCCAATGGGAGCACAGTGGGGTGATGATATCAGATATAGAGGGAGTGGTACTGGCGGCAGGTGAGTATCCAGGAGGTGGAGTGCTTAATTAAAAAAAAAAAAAGTCTCATGCTGAATTACAGCAAGACAGAAGTGATTGTCTTTGTCCCGTCCTCAACACCACAATAAGCATAACCAGCCGCTAAGCACTGAAATTTAATAAACACAGTAACTCTATGGTTTAAAGGGTGATACTTTCATTTAAGGGCCTTAGCCAAATTAAAATCCATAATCTATCCTCTGTCTAAATGACACAAGAACTCGTAACCACTGCAATCAAAACACTGTCTCATCTGTAGCTTCTTCAAGACTAGTACCACAACTAATGGACGACGTTACACAGTGGCCTCTGTACTGGATACCTGTTAAATACAGAATGGAATTAGAGCTTCTTTAATTAATTTATAAATCTTTGCATGGCTTGGCACTGTGGCACATTTCCATACCCCTACTCTACCTCTATACCCCCGAGACGCTCAGAATCGCTGCTGTTACTGGTTGAGGATTCTGCAGATTGTACCTTTAAAGTGCCCCCCAAAATAGCCTTCCTATTTTGATCAAATATTAAAATTTTAAAAGAAAAATCTCAAAATGCTTTTGGTTGCTTTTAGTGGTTTCATTATTTTAGTATTTGTTCATTTTTTGTAATTCATGTTGTTGTTCAGGTTCTTGGCTTGTTCGGCTTGTTTTTGAAATGTTTAATATTTATTGATTTTACAAGTTTTCTGCTGTTTTGTCTTGTATTTTTGCACATATTTCTGTATTTACCTATCTGAAGACATTCACAGCACTTTGATCAACTCAGGTTAAAACATCTATCCATCCATCCATTATCTATACACCACTTAATCCTCACTGGGGTCGTGGGGGAGCTGGAGTCTATCCCAGCTGACTTAGGGAGGGGACACCCTGGACAGGTCACCAGTCTATCACAGGGCTACACTTAGAGACAGACAACGAAGCGCACCCACATTCACACCTACGGACAATTTAGAATCACCAATTAACCTCAACATGTTTTTGGACTGTGGGAGGAAGCCAGAGAACCTGGAGAGAACCCACGCTGCACNACTGTGCCACTCACTTGTGGAGCACCTCAAGGTTCCATCCTAGGGCTCATTTTATTCTCTATGTATATGCTTCTTTTAGAATTCATCTTCCACAACCATACTGTGTCATTGTTCTGGAATAATCAACACATTACAATCTACTGATCAACCAACCAATCAACATTCATCTTTGACTAGACTGCAGTTCTTGCTTGTAACCCATGCTGCATGGGGAGAACCTGCAAACTCCACGCAGAAAGATCCTGGGTGTCCTCACCGGGACGTAAACTGACGACTTTCTTGCTGCGAGGCAACGGTGCTAACCACTGAGCCACCTTGCAGCCCAGGTTAAAACATGCTGTATAAAAAGTACCTGATTTTGACTTGTGTTGCTGTGCTTGGATTAGTGGAAGTGCAGTAAACACATGTAACTGTTGCTAAATTAAATAGATATGCAACTACACAATCACATCTCATCCAATGTGTGACACTGCATTTAGGTCTTCAGTTGTCTTTAATTGACTTTGTTTGTGGCTCTTGTATTCTCTGCTTCTGATAAAGGAAAAAAGGAAATAGAGCCCTAAAACAGGATTGTGCTTTAAAATACTCCAATATTTACTCATATGGCAGCAATGCCATGAGGAAATTTCAAAATGGCCCAAAATACATATATTTGGTATATTTTTTTTACATCTTAATCAAATAACAACTGCCAACTGTGTTGAAATTACGACATGAGTAAACTCAGTGTGCTGCTTAAGAAGACAAGAAATCTAAAGTCATTGTGCAGGTATTCTGGGTAATAAGTTCACCTAAAGTCAGTGTAGTTGTTGTTAATGCCTTTGATGTAAAATGCTTAAGCCAGTCTGTCTCTGTATGGTTGTGTTGGAGGGTCCATGGATGAAAACGTTGGAGGGATGACTGATTTCCCTGAAGAAAAGTTGCTTCTTCCAGGCCGAGTTGCTGCCATCTGTACCTCAGTTCCCTAAAGCTTCGTCTCAAGCCTTCCCTTCCAATGGTGCTAAATATAACCACCAACTGTGTTGCATTTTAACATTAGAAATACCATTATTTGTATCTTTGACAAGGACGTTCAGTTGAATGAAAGAAATGGTGCAAAAAGACTGAATTGATCAGAGGGGGTTGCTACTTAGTAACACTAGTAATAACAGTCAGTGATACTGTAGATTAAATAGGTACAAAGTCAAAAAGGAATACATGCATTGCTTAACATATAAATTACTAATCTGCCCATATGATATTTACCAAGTATTCAATGATTTATTTGCATTTTATTTATTAATAGCGAAGAAAGCACTGAAACAATGCCAAGTAATTTGTTCCCCTGTTAGTATTTAACTGCTATTTGCCTACACCAACTCTACTAATTAGCAATAGACTTTGGTGTAGCTGAATGATGAATAAGGTAAACAGCTAAAGACCTAAACCGTAGGATCACACTGTACTGTAAACCTTAATCAGCCTACTCTTTCACTAAGACTGAAGCATGCATGCATAGTTATTAAGCATTAGAGAGAGATAAATGATGTGAAGGCCATTAATCCTCTGCCCCCAGTAGGGGAACATGGGGTATGTGCTGTAAAATTAAAGAAACACCAGTATCAACTGCTATTTTAAGACTGAAGGCTACCAGTCAGTTCTGCAACTTCATTCTCTTACTTCTGTCATTGTTGAGAGAAAAAGTAAATAAATAAAATTCTTTAAGTAGATATTTACTTCAAATTGTACTTGCACCTTTATAAGGTTTCATATATCGTATGGTATCATGCCAATGCTGCTTTTGTTGTCAGACCGTGTCTCTTGCTGACTACAGGCTATGCTTGACTGATATCAGTCTCACTCTGCTACGGGTTTACTTTCACATTTAAGGATTAGACAATTTAAACCTTCACTATTTAAAGTATTGCTCCATCCAGTTTCAATCTAAGCACAGGTTTAATCAGCCAGAAAGAGTTTATACCACTGTGTGGAGTTTCAGGATCTTAATGCACATGTCATTTTACTCCAGATATTAATCCAAATGGGGAAAATAACAATGTGCATGTTAGTTGTACCAGTGCTGTGTAGAAAAATATGATTAACAAATAACATGACTGAGATGACTTAATAAACTGTTAGAGTAATACCGTATCTATGATGTCAGTACGGATGTAATGTTCATTGTAATAGACATTCACTTTGGAGAAATGTTCAACATTTTCACAGGGAACAAATTTGCTATGCTAATATGTTACCCTGTGCAGTGAAGCTAGGCCTGCATTGATAAAAATATAAAAAAAATAGAATGATAACAAGAGAAAGGTGAAAAAGGTGCTGGTTGCAACTTCTATGTCAGTGCCGAAAACATGAATGTCAACAACAAGTTGTAAGTCAGCATGCATTAGAGGTGCTTAATGTGCAATGGGTCATGAAAAGTCTGATATGCTGTTTAATGACAAGTAAGAAATCTGCTGATGAGCACCATGTGATGCTGCTGACAGCTCCAGGGTAAGGAGGTAAGTGGACCTGCAGCTGAAAATGATTCAGCACATGCTGCTCCCAAGGTCATGAACAAAAAGTGAAAAGTAGACCTCTGTTCTACGTAGTTACTCAGACTCTGAAACAGTGGATTATATGACTGAGACCAATAAATACTCCTTGTTCATTACAATAGATGCTGGGTCCGAAGAGATTCATTCACTCCACAGTTATGACGACAATGTTGGATTTTAAGATAAAAGAAGATAATGAACAGCACAGATTTTAAAATACTTATTCTTAGCTCCACTTCCACGAAGTAAATGCAACAGTAAAATACTACTAACATGCAAATGAGTCACTAGTAATACATCAATAAACAATGATCCTTTATTATAATAAATAAACCAATGTCGATACCTCATTTAGTTCACAGCACTTGCATACATTGAGTCAAGGAACAATTTCAGTGCAAAACCTTCAGTTTTAAAAAGAGCATTTTTATTTTTAAAAAATTTAGGGTTTTTTTGTGTTGTTTTTTTTTTTTCACAGCTAACTATTACTACTTTTGCTTAAGTAAAAGCTCTGAACATTTGTTCCAACAAAACCAGTCCTTCCTTCACACTGTTTAAACCAACCTCTGGAGGACGGCCCTTTTCAGATGTTCAGGTGTGAACACTCGCCAACATGCACTTACCTGGAAGGTGTAACCCTCAAACTGCCTTAAAATGGAAAGAAACACACACACACACACACACACACACACACACACACAGCACTGGACTGCCCCTGAGTGGCCTTCTGCCCCCTGTAGAGGGCAGCACTCTGCCAAAACACCTTAGGCTCCATGTCTGTATCAGAGGAGCGCAAACAGTGACAGAAAGATAGAAGCAGGGAGGGAGCGAGGGAGGGAGGGGGAGAGGTTGCAGCAACAAAAGTGGCATTTCCAGAGCGCATGAACAGATACCCCCTCCTATCCTCTACCTCCTTCACCCTCTGTGCATCACCCCCTCCATCCCATCCCCAGCCCCAGGCCTCATAAAATTGGACTTATGGCTGAGTTGCCAGCATAAATAAGTCCCTTTGATAGTTAGCGGAAGAAGTTATGACCCTCCTGGGTATGGTGAGGGACAGTGGCAGGGCGGCGTCTGGTGGCGGCTCGCCCGGCGCCCTGTGGCTCTGATCCTCGTGCCGATTCAGGGCACGCTCTCTTCATTACCGGCGGCCACCGGGGACTTGTTTTTTCTGCAAGATTAATGAGTGCCGCGGAAATTCTCCAGCGCATCTCGATAATTAAGTCTTTGTTTATCAAAAAACAAGTTATATTAGGAGCAGGAAATTCACAGTAATTATTCATAATCCTAACAATTCAAGTGTAGCTACCTCATTTGCCTGTGTAATTCTGCTTTTTAATTTCTTGCATATATTTGCATATTAATTTTGCCCATCGGCTGCTGCTGGGGCCCTGACAGTTTTTCTTTTTTTTTTTACTTTTTCTTTTTTCCTCCCCTCTCCTCGCTCTGCATGATGTTTTTCGCGGGGGTGAGGCTCAGTTGGGTGGCATTTTGGGCTGGGTGTAATGATAAATTATGAATTTTTCTAATTTGATGCATAATGAAGTAACCCCTTCCCATCCGCTTCCTCTCTGTCTCACTGATCCTTCCTCTCTGGCCTCATCACACAAACCCCCATCACCACCTCCTCCCACAACTCACGCCCTCCCTCCCTTCCTCCCTCCCTCCCTCCACCACCATCACCTTCAGCCATGTGGTCATTAGGGACAGAGAAGCCACGTTTCATTGGTGTCAAAGGCTGTCTGGTGGGCGAGGAGAGCAGATCAGCAGCCAACGGCCAACATGGCATCCTGTCAAAGCCCTCTGCTCTGACTCTCTGTGCCCTGGCACACCGCCTACATCTTCCCATCTCCTCTCCTCTCCTTTACTCTCCTGTCCTTCTCTCTTCTCTCAAATCCTTCCTGATCCTTGTCCCTTTTGTTGTCTCCTCTTTCACCAGTTTGCCCTCCTCTTCCTCCATCCCTCATCTCCTTGTGTGTTTTCACTCTGTTCCTCTGCTTTACTCCGTCCTCTTCTCTTCCTCCTGGTACTCTGAACGTAGAGCCTTGTTCCAGACTTTGTGCCCAAAGGAGGTATATATCTTCATGGATGTGTGTGTTTGTGCGTGCCCTTCCCTATCATCAGTTTGAGTTTGTGGTGTGTTTTTCTGTATGTAAGGACGAGCATGGATTCCCTTGTCCTTGATGAAAACATCTTTGTGGTATGCTGACATATGTTTAAGTGGTGGAAGTGCGGCGTTTGTTAAGTGCTAAGCGTTACACAACGCTGACTGCTGCTGTCATAAGGAAATGAATATTGATGATCTCGGGCCCCATGGTGCATGCTGGGTGACATGCTTAAAAATACAGCCCTGCAGCCATTTAGACTACATGCACTCTCTCACATACAAACACACAATCTGACACTCAGCGCCCAATATTAAATATGGAGTAACCTTTAACCCGTTCTGCTGATAAATACTGCGTGAATTCATGCTTTTAATGCAGCTACTAGATTAAATAATTCAGATGAAAAGTCCAAGAAAATCTGCTGAATGGATCAAAATTAGTTAAGTTAACAAGAATTTGACATTGCAAGTGTTGACATAGCACAAAAACAACGCACTAGTAGCACCAGCGCAGTCCCTGTTTGGAAAGCACTGATTACAGTTTGCAGACTGAGTGACTGAAGTCATTTGTTGCAGGAGGAATCACGTGTGTCAGCTAATGCACTGCTGATTTGAGGTGTCAACATGATGCAGTGATTCAACAACACTGATGTGGGACTGCAATCCAAATATATAACTTTAAGTTGCTTGATATTTGTAGTGGACTGAGCAGCAGAACATTCCAAAGCAACACACGGAGAATCCAGAGACTAGGGCAGGGTGATATGGCCAAAAATATTAACCACAATATAGATGAGAAAATTTGCAACAATGATACAACTAACAGTATAAATACTTCAAAAGTGCACAACTTTATTGGTGCAAATAAAAAAAAAGAACAATTTCTTTTCCATTTAACAAGCAGCCGTTTTTGATGTGCATTAAAGCTATATTGTATCAAAATCAATAGTGCATAAGTTGTAAATTGCTTTCTGATAATTAGTTTAATCAAAAGGCATTTCAAATGGAAATGGGTTTACAAATCCTGAGCATAACAATGCTTTGTATCCACAAAAGTAAAGTAGAGCTGCTTTGCAACATAAAACTTTGCTGAGTCATTTTCTTTGGTCTCACCACCACGTCAGTTGAAGCAGACGCCTCCTCACGTGCTTTTAAAGCTTTGCTGTACTCTAATAAGTGCTTTTGTTTTAAATGATGAAACAAGTTCGCCGTGTTTCCTCCCTTCGTCACAACGGTCCACTTGCAGGTTTTGCAAAAAATAGTGCTCCGCCATGCATCTGACGGGTGAAAACCAATCCAGTTCCACACCATGGAAGTTGCACCTTTTGTGCAAACCAATTCTAGTTCACCTGTAGGGCTGGTCCGAATAGCAATTTCTGGGCTCTGGATATTTAAGCCCATTTAATGATTAATATCCGAATATTCTGGACCAGGGAGTGAATATTCGGACCGACGAGGTGGAAGTGGGCGGGATGCACAGGCAGTGCTTGGCTGCTAATGTCAGTTTAGGATAGCGGCCACAGTTCTGTTTCCACCATCGGGTGGCAGGTGAATGTTCATGTCTCAAAATTGCTGTCCAGATGCCACCACAGCAACCAGATATTCCGATATTCAGGTCTAGCCCTACTGTGTCGGTCAGTGCACAGCATTTGCTCTCCTCCTCAGCCACCGCCATGGCTCTCGCTTCTCACTCCATGTGCATTAGACTGCATGAAAACAACGGCACTGCACATGCATGTTTCACTCAAATTTTATTGCGATATTTTTATTGCAGCGGTATTACTGTGCATGATATGGCCCAGCCCTACCAGAGACCGCTTCTCAAAGCTGGAAATCTGGTAGGAAACCATTTCAGAAGACAGTTAACCCAAAACTCACATCTAAATGGAACATCTGCGTATTGGATGTTCACATCAGAATTACTCCTCACAGCCCTCTTGGAGACAACAGGACATCTCCTACCTTCATCAGAACCTGGTAACAGTCGTAAAGTGTCAATTGTAAGAGCAACCACACCTCCGGAGAAGAGGAGATTACATTCTTCACTGTGACCTCCTGACTTTTCTCTCCCCCTAACACCCAAAACTTTCTATACCATGATTAAGTGAACAGTTTAAATCCCAAAATTACGGAAATCAAACTTCACCAGAGTGATGACCAAAGCATCTGGACTCAGTCTGTGATGCCAGGTTGAGTAGGACCAGTACTGAAGAACACATCGAATCTGAAGTGTTTGTGGAAGAAGCACACACACAAGACACAAACACCCCCCTACTCTTTGTCACAGCCATAAAAACACAGAGACACTTTTATCCCAAGCATATATAATTATAATGTCTTATTTTTCTTATTATTGAATGTATATATTTGTATTCTTAGTTATATTACACGTTTACGTTCAGGTATCTTAAAATTCTAAGAAGTCATTTTAATCACCTGTTCAGTGGGTTTTTCTGTGATCATCATAGATACTGAACAATTAGATATGCATGTTCAAGAAATGGACACAAATTAAGTTAAAAAGGTTAAAAGGTTAAAAGGTATTTGGCCTCTGACCTTTCCTGGACTGTGAATCTCAAGATTTGTCCCTGGGATGAACACATTCATGATTGGTTAGATGCTGATTTGAATTTGACTCCAAAACTTTGTGTATTAACGGAAGTCACTGGAGAGCAACAATGGCTTAGACAGCTATGGCTTGATTACTTTTACTGCTTTTCCCACTTCATTTTGTCTGAATTAGTTCTCAGACAACGATTGTTTATTTTTGCAGACTTTTCTACAATTTATGTTGGGCTTTGTTTTTCTCTAAAGTTGAGCTTCTTAGGTTAACTTTTACAAAACAACAGCACAAACATTTTCTTTACAACTTTGAGCTTTGACTCTTTATGTTTTTGGCATTTATGCAGACGTGTCGTCCTGTCCCTGTGTTCTTGAACCAACTCATCCAGCAGATCATCACGGCTACACATCCTGCACCAGCCTCCCTCTCCCTCCTACAAAGACCAGCAAGTGTCTTTTTTTTCTGCTAAACAGGTGAATTTAAAAACTACAATTGGATTCTCATTTCCAAAGTGATCCTCAATTAATTAGGACTGCACCAACTGCCTCCACTGACAATCAGGATTAATTAATAAGTTTGTTTATCTGTGCTTATTTATTCACTGTTTGTTGTTTGTTACGTCATTGTTGTTTATTGTTTGTTTATAGCAATAGTTGACAAATGTTCTGTGTATAATTATCATTGGTTCTACTGTGTATTTCTTTGCTTGGGAACTTGAGGTCAGTGAAATCAGAGTTCACGATTTTCGATAATGAGACTGATCAACATAAGTAGATTTGATTAATTATTAATATTCAATCTGAAGTATCATTTATTTATTTATCTATTTCCAAATTCATATTCGGTAGTGCCCCTGACTGTAAACGAGTGCAAATTTAATCATAAAATGTGGTTTTTCTACATATGTTCTTTTTTTTTGTTTCAGTCCTATGAGGCTATTTCGGCTACATATTATATGCATAAGGCTAACATTTATCGTGTGTGTTCCTATATTAAGCAAAAAAAACAACAACAACAAAACAACTTAAGCAGCCTTCAGAGCAGAGCTCACACGTAACGTTACACTTTGGAGGACAGTAAGAAAGACACGCTGACTGAACAAAGTGTGTGTCGCTGCTAATTAAGGGGAAAAAAGCTAATGCTAACTGCAAGCCGCCATTTTGACTTTTAAATGTGATTTGCTCTGACATAACCATGATGGTTAGAAACGTGATTAATAAATAATAAACAAAAAAGAAAGTGGTACAGCTGATAGACATTAAATATAATGTCCAAAACAGTTTGACATTGGGTCGTTGTACGTTTGCAATCAGACTGAGTTCAGAATGAGCTGCAGTCAATGAGCTGTTGTAAACCTGCTGTCTGTGGCCCCTGATGACAAAGTTCCTCCGAAGGCATCGTCATTGTGAACATACTGTTGTATAAAATAACTTTTAGGCAAAGCATGAGAACTGTTTAAGAAAATGACTTCCCAATCAAAACTGCACTTCCTTGGATCCCCAGCAGTATCATCATCAAGTGTGAAGTACATCACACGAACATAAAAAGCAAAGAACATACAGGTACAAGCAGATACACACACAGACAGATTATAACAACAGTCTATCATGTTACTTAAAGCCGTTATCTCACTCATGCACGGCTGTTAAAGTGAACAGGAAATACAAAGCAGTTGCAAAACAATGTTAGTTGACGCAGTGTTTAATGTTATGTGACCATAACAGCAGTGCTACACAAGTTACTTGGTACATGGAGAAGCTGAAGAAACAGTTGCACTTCATAGTGATGCTATTAACAGTGTATTGATAATCGCAACAGCCTACATCAGGCTTGGGTGGAGACAAATCGTAAACAGTTTTGATAGAGTGCTGCAGGATGATTTCTCTTGAAGTGCTTGTGCAGAAGTTGTACAGGTCTGATCAACCATGCTCCAGTTTGCAGCGCTTACAGAATGCTGCATTGTTGGATGCCTGCTGTTTACCTAAACTACTTCAAATCTGACATTGCACTTCCTGAGGTCCCCAGCAATACACCGACAAGATCACATGAACAGCTTGTTCTATAATCTGACATGTTTAGTTGGGTTGGGCTCTCATGCCAGCCCCACTCTGTCTACCTCTCCCTCTCTTCATCCCCCATGTTTGTGCCGACCCCTGCTCTGTTTCTTGCCTGCCTTCCTGCCTTCCTGCCTCTGATCCTCAACCTGTCTCCAGCCTGCATTCCCCAGCCAGCTGTCTCCTGCCACTGGTCCCCATCCTGCTTTCAGCCTGGATTCCCCGAGCCTGTCTGCCCCCTTAGTTCTGTCCCCTTTTTGTGAGTATCCTGTTTTGTTGATTTAGCTTAGTTGTTTACTTAGTTTAGTTAGTTATTCTTTGGTTTCCCCTCAGTTCGTAGTTTAGAGTTTTCCCATTTTTTTTGCAGCTTCGTTCTCTTTTTTTGAATTCAGTCTGGTTTTCCCTGTTTTGTTTTTCACTCCACCTCAGTTTAATTCCTTGTTTTTTAAAATGTTTTTGAACACCTCACCTGTCTGCCTGATCTGTGTCTGCACCTGGGTTTCCCTGATCCCCCATCGTGACATCTCTCGGCCTCAGCAGTATAGCATAATCCATATAATAAAGCACACAAAGATCCTCTTTGCAGGTTACTTGGCTAAAAATGTAACATTTCCTGAGTGTGTTGTCACGCAGACAACAGGAACAAATAAAAACCTAACATCATGATATGTTAAAGGCTGAACACATTCAGTATCAAAATGCATTCAAAACAGGGACCACAACTAATTCTTTCTATGTCTGTGCCTGTTCCCCGTAATGCTTCCCGTAATCTGTTGCTGGTGTTCACGCACGTGTTGGCAGAATATTAGAAAACGGACCAAAACACAACATATCAGAAAAATTACAGGTTTCAGTGAATTAGTAAACAGAGTTACTACACTGAGTTAAATGTAAGTCTTTTAAGACGTTTGAAATCATCTCACTTTTAAAGATGCGTAACATCTCAGGGCAGCGGCACAAAATACAAAATCATGTAAGTCACATGCAAGACAAAACATGGAGTTGTGTGAAATCATTGCTGAAGCTTTTTTTTTTTTTGTGAGAACTCATTTCAATACTTTTAAGACTTCTAAATTAAATCTGAACAGATGCAAGGGTCATGTAAAAGGCCCAGAGTATAACAACACAACATGAGTCAGCACTTTTACCCAAAGGGTGGCTTACAGGACCAATCAGTGGCATGGACTCAACCATCACCTGTTGCATGGAAACATCTGCACGTGTCATTGACCTGCATTTCCCTCAGATTGTTGAGTAAGAAAATATGACTGAATAGAAATTACTCTTTTCTTTATTCTTCCATGAGTTTAATATAGATAAACATTACTGAGTACTGCTTAACGAGTGTTGCTACAGCAGAGTAATACTCTAAAAAAAAAAAAGAGCATGGTCTTCTTCGAAAACACCATCATGTTATTATGCATCATTGCAACGAAATCCAGCCATAAATCACATGTAGAAACTAATTCTTTGAAGGAATCACAGAAGTATTTTGTGATAAAGAGCACAACCAGAAGAGCTCGAGATGAGTGATTTAGCTTTGCTCTTATACTGAGGTCAGACCCTCAGTATAAATTTGAAGCCTCGGAGGTTGAAATGTCTTGACTTTTGAATCCCTAAAGTATTCTGCTTTATGGATCATATTACAACTAGTGGAATATTTACTTAGACACATCTCACAAGCTGCTAGTTTGTAATTCAGGCTGTTGTTTCCTCAGACATAAAGTTTCTCCACAGACATTGGCCTGTTTTTGATAAGTGTTTTGCTCTCTGTGACTTGTTAACTGATGGTAAAGACTCCCTCCAGTGAAAATCTTTTTATTTTCTTTAGTTTAGTTTTTGTCTTGTTGTCCACACTGTGTTGTTTATATGCTTGAAGACAACATGAGCGAAACAAGCAGTCATAACCATGACTGAGCATTAAAATGACAGTGTTCTAATGACATTTTGGAAAAAAAGACTTTTTAAATTTTTAATCAGTGCCCATAACAATCATGTGTGTATATCTTGTGAAAAAACATAGTCTTACCCATTTTCTAAACATCAGCTGACAATGCAAATCCATTGTAAAACTGCAATGACGTGGTCTTCTTAAACGAGGAGGTGTTGGCTAATTAGAGTTAAAGGTCTTATTCAATACATGATGTACTTCCAATAAAACCATAACTTTACAAAAAGCAGTAAGTAAACACAATAACATTATGCTGAACCTGATTGAGAATCAGAGTGAATAATAATTCATTCTCCCTAAATCTTAAAAACACCACCACAGAAGAGTAAAATGCACATTTTAAAGTTCAGAGTTTTTAAGGTTATCTCCACTGATGTCTTTTGCAGCTGCAGTTGGGGCAAAGGTTACAGAATTGCGGCTTCTTTTTATATTCAGCCTTTTCCATTATTTGATCGGCTTTGTTATCATCATACTGTTGTTTGTTCTTCCTGAAGATAGCAGTTTCCATTCAAAGCACAGCTTCGCTCTCTGCTGAGCAGTTGACGTCCTTCTATCTTCCTTGCCATTGCCAACATGCTCTGTGTTCTCAAAGCCCACGTAAATGTCAGAGCTTAAACTAAAGCGTATTGTTGGATCAGATGTACTGGAGGAGAACCACTGCCTTTTCGTTGTACACCAGCCGACATATTGTCACCCCTATTAGGCAAACTGGTGTTGATGCAGACAATGTCTTTGACCCCTGACCTCTGTGCACACCGGTTTATTTTTGGATTAGATGTCATGGCTTGTGCATATTCTCCATCTATTTGCAGAGAGTCAAAGTTCAGCCACTGCAAACAATTTATGCATGCTGCTGTCCATCACAGCCAGCTTGACTAATGTGCAAAGCTCTGAATAATCATGGAGGAGAGAGGGGAGAACAGAGAGACAGAGACACAGTGAGAAAGAGTCATTAAGGAAAAGGAAGGGAAAGTGGCAGGGAGTCATTGGGCACGTTGGCGACTGGTAATGTGTGATCGGATGGCGGGGACATGACCCTTGTAATTGCAAGGTGTCAAAGCATCCTGCTGCCACCACAGAGGGCTGGCTCCAAATCTGGGTGACACTGTGGGGGTGGGGTGGTGGGGGTTTAGGTCAAACTGGATGACACGTCGTAGTCAAAGGAGGTGTCTGAAGCTGAATCAAAGCAGGGAAGATGTAATGTGTAACAACCAACAGAGCTATTCCTGCTTTTACAGCAATTCACTTCATGGAGAACATTAAATGTTGGACGTAGATATTAGGCAGACCTTGCTACAACTAATTCAGACTAATGCAGCAGTGAAAGAAACAGATAGGTGGTGATTTAACTTCTGTTTGTCAGCCTGCCCCCACTACAGTCCATTGCATTAGTTTTATCGAGGTTGGCTTAATTCTGCTGTTTAACTTGCTTTAAAAACTCTAATACAAAAAGCAGCAGTTTTTCTGCTCATATGCTTGTTTCGTATCTTTAAAAACTTAAATTGATGACTTGACTATTGGCTTGTTTGTTAGGATCACCAGTAGTGGTGCTATACAACTCAGCTCGTCTCCCTGAGGTCCAGTGAACTGTATGAACTGTCAGCATGACATTTAATCAACTCATAACTTCTATTCAAAAGACTTCAGAACAACTCGTGCTTTTAGGAGCCGAAAAGGTCTGCAAGTAAAAATGTGAAATTTTAAGCTATATTAACTTCAATTTATCAAAACTTCAACAATAACATTAAATTAAGTTTAGTTCATTTCATTAAGTCGCTCTAAGATAGTTTACATCATGTAATTAGTGTTTAACTGGTAAATGATTTGAGTGTTTAGTCTTTTTAGTTTCCTCTTGTTTCTTGCAGTGTTTACTCGCTGAGCTCTGATAATAAGGGAGCTGCAGGTAGATATGACTCTTTAAAACTATCAAAAATAAACCCAGAACTGCAGCTACGACACAAGCGTCAGCTAAACTCCACAATGCATACTGGCATTAAGGACTGTGATGTGTTTTGTCCACCGTTTCTCTTTTTGAGGGCGTGGCTGCACAGTCAGTATGGCAAGGTGAGAGGATTATCATAGAGAACCAGAACTCTTTCAAAGTGTATGAAAACTGTATTAAAAAGAAACTCCAATTTTACACATTAGTCTTTCCAGCTGTCTGTGACATAAGTGGAAAACGTAGTTCGTGTTTGCACAGGGGACTGTGTGAAGTCAGATAAATGTCCACACATGATGTCACTTGCGTCAGTGTCAGTTTGGACTGAAGACTACAAATCTGAAAAGTAAAACTGTCTGTTGGTGTGGAGTTAGAAGGACATGAGCTCACTACTCCTCTGTAGCGACTGCTCATCTCTGCTGCAGCCTCCTGCTTGCACAGCAAACCTCACATACAGTCTGATGGAAGTGAACTGCATTGTTGGTAAGAGGACTAGATTTCAAGGAGGAAGAAGAATGTGTGGGATAAAAAGACATCTTATAAATTTCTTCAACAGCTTTTTAGATCATCTGAAGAAAACAATAAGCAGCACAATTTTATACAAGTTCAGTGTTAAATCAGTGAGGTGGGGAGTCACGCTGACAGAAATGTGTTATTTAGTACCAGTGAAGTTCTATGATTCTGGATACCATTTTCAATTACATGGCAATAAAAAATACAGAAATTAATGCTTTTTAACATCAAATATTTTATTTGGAAAACAACCTATTTCAAAAAATAAAAATAAAAATTAAAAATGGAAAAATATGTGCCCCCTTCCCAAAACAAACAAACAAACAAACAAACAAACAAGAACAAGCCACATTAGTTTTTCTACTACAGTGCCCATCTGCCTGATATATGGAGAAGAAAAATGCAAATCATAAAACAAATACTCTTATAAAACTCACTCATCCTGCTTTTGGTGAGGATTCAGAGTTTTTGTTTTTTTGTTGATTTTTTAAAACCTATTTTGTTGTCACGTTTTACAGCGCTTCTGAGATATAGCCACATGATTGGATAGGGTCACAGAAGTACCCTGTGCAAGGCTGTGATTGGCTGGTTTTGTGGCACATTCGAAACGTTGTGCCAAGTTGAATGAACGCACAGGCAGAGTTGAGCTTGAATAGATCATCAATGTTGTGAGCGAGCTAGAAAGACACTGTGAGCAAGTGTGAATGTGTAGTTGAGTGCACAGAATGGAGATCTGTGAGAGCGTAAATGACAAACCGAGTGTAAGACAGCATGATCGTACATGTATGTTGATAGCTGCAAACACAGAAGTAATAGTTTTGAGCGCAGAATAGATTTTCGTTTGTTCAGATTAAGTTTTTTATTTGCTCAAGCTTTTATTTCTGAACTCAAAACTTCCCATTACACACTCAGGATTGTGGCAAAAATATAATTCCATATTTCTTTAGTGTATTCTAAATGTGGCACCATTTGCATTCTGACATTTAGTTGTCTATAACACAACATTTGAGGTGTCTGAGGTATTCCTGTGGGATAAATAAAACTTTATTTTATCTTATCTTATGTACAAAAGACTTTTTAAGAGAGACTCAAAAAATGCAAATTTATGAGTTGCACTTTCTCTGAATGGAATTTGAATTGCAACATCTTTGAACATAGTTTAAACTTGTGGTGCAAAGTTTAGATCCCCTGTGATTTGTGATGTAAAAAGGTCAAGGAGTTGAAATTCTTGTGTGATCCATGTACAACTTTTTCCACTCAAATGCTTGTACATATAAATCTATACATTGACCTGGTCATACAATAAAGTTCCAACATCCAGCATGCATATAAGTGTGTGCATGAAGTTTATTAAACAACAAAACACATGTTATTTAATCGTTGTCTTTGGGAACACTTCCTGTGTATGTGTGTCAGTCTGCCATCAGGCTGTGACACTGTGCCACCAGACTTCCTTTCTGTGCTCCACCAGAACAAACTGCACCTACAGCTCTGGCACTTCAGCAGGCCTGTCTGCCTGCCACTGGCAGGGTGAAAGGCTGTCGAGTGGTGACGGAGAGCAAGAGGTAGAGAGACATACACAAAGAGAGAGAGGTAGAGGTAGACTGGGGGCGAGGGTGGGGGGCTGTTGAAGTTGAAGCCTGTTCTTTTGTGGCGCCCTGCCTTCTGATCATTTACATCAAGTTGACATTCGGAGAGTTTACTCTGGGGTCTGTAATTGTATTCTTTCGCCAGTTCTGCATTGCCAACCGTGAAAATGGAATCTTATCAACCCTGACCAATTTTTAATGTACAAAATGAATTGGCAGGGGTTCAAAAAAAGGGGGAGCTACAATTCAAATCAGGTGAATGATACAGGGCAATTTTTTTTTTTTACAGTGAATGATTGAGCTGCCCACCACCCCCCTTGCAACCTCCCACCATCTTATCACCCCCTGCTTTCAACTATCATATTACGCTGGATTTATTTTTCTTTCAAAGGAAGGGCAAGCTTGGGAGGGGGCAACTCTAGCTAAAAATACATGTGTGTATGGGTTTCTGCGTGTGTATTCATGCATGCTTGTATGTATGCGGATATACATAGCGCTGCTGATACTGTATGTGTGCATGTTTGTGTATGGTGATGTGGGTTAGAAGACACTTGGAGGAAATGTTTCAGCAAAACGGAACGGGGGCTTCACTCCCCACATATTCATAGGCACCTCTAAGGTGAGTGAGGTAATTGGACTGTTGACCTAAAACAAAAAAAAACCTGCAGCCACTGAGGGAAGTTCCACTGCTGCAATACATTTTGTGAAACATGCACAGGTATGCAGCACTCTGTCTGAGCAGCTCAGTGCCTCTCTGTCAGTAGATAATGTAAAATTAGTGTCAAATGAAGCCTATGAAAGTAAGACGAAAGCTGTAAAATACCCAAATTATGCTCGAATGAAAGCTCTGTCTGGAAGTTTATGCTGAAACAGGACAAAGTTCTGGTTTGTTCAGCATTTATATTGTCAAACACAGGTCAACTGTGATACTACGACACACATGCTAAAGTTCTCTTGTGTTTCTCTCTCCACTTTGACAATGTTTCACCTGTGAAACCTTGCACATCTTTTCTGCTTCCCATGACGTCTGCCATATGGTCCCGGTGTGTACGTCGAATCGTCTGTCACGTCGGCTCCGAGTACTGTGTGTTGTTGTTTTAACTGTTGTATTTCTTGTTGTCAGGACGTCTCTGCTCCGCTTGTTTACAATCGCCAAACCCTTTATAACATCAGACTTTCTGTGGAGATTTTCTACAGTCTGGGAAGCAAGACAAACAGTCCGTTACTGTCTGGAGTACCTGCCTACCTGAGCCGTCAACCGTGTGCCATTTCAAGCAAAAGTCGTCACAGAAGACAGGGTAAGTGTGGTGGAGTGACGGTAAGAATTTACCTGTCGTCCTCCAGCATGACTGATCCTTGTCTCCTTTGCAGTGGAGGTAGCTCTTCTCCCAGTACCAGATGCTCATTGGAATTTAGACATCGCTGAACCTAACCTGTTGTTCCGGATCCTGACCTGCTTGTGGGGCATCTTCTACCCATCCAGATGCGATCCTGCACAAGTGGCATGGACCACGGGAACCTTCGCCCACTGGATCACGCCCCCACACTGAAGAGAGAAGCTCCCTCTTCAAATGGCCTCGGTTAATGCTAGATCGCTAAAAAACAAGACTTTTGTTGTAAATGACTTCTTCACCTCCCATGAGTTGGGTTTTTGGAAACTTGACTTGACAGAAACTTGACTTTAAGCTGGTGAGTTTTTGCTTTTTCTGAACTTTTCCCTCTTGAATGCAATTTCCTTAGCGCCCCTTGTACCACCAGCAAAGGTGGAGGGTTAACGTCAGTATTCAAGTCCAAGATTCCATCCAACTCCTACTCCAGCTTTGAACTACTACTGTTGGAGATAAACTCATCTTAACCCGTGTTGTGTGCAGGTGTGTACCATCCACTAAAATTCAATAAGGATTTTATTTAGGACTTCCTAACTTCTTGGCAGGGATTACTTGAAAATATGACCGTTTCCTAATTGTTTGTGATTTTTACATACATGTGTGCTTACATAACAGACCTTTGGTTAAAGACTTTTTACATATTGTTGTCTCTTTTGTTCTCACTCAGTTGGTAGCTGTCCCAACACATAGAAAAGGGCACACATTGGATCTGGTGCTGTCATATGGAGTGTGTATATGGATTAGTGAATTTGTGACATTGTTTACAGACTTAATGTTAACTCTATAGCAAAGGTTGTTCAACACTTACGACCTACAATTTGTCCTTCAGCTAGTGTTCCTGCTTGACTACTGAAAGCTTAGTAGGTTATCATTTGTTTATACAATGAATTATTTTTTCATAATCAGTTACTTATGTTGCATATTTATTCATTTTCAAAAAAACCAACACCCTTCTGTCGTTTTAGGTTGCTTTCAGCTTAACAAACACGTGTGTTTGTTTTATAAGTAGGGCCAAAAACAGAGACCTCAGGGGTCAATGTACGGACTCTGGAGCTTAAAGGAAGAAAGATAGCTTATACCTGTCAAACCATTCAAAATAAGCTAATATAAAATAAGTTTTGTGTTCACTCTTGCACTTCTATTTGAGAATGGCAAGACACCTCCCTGTTACCAAGAAGAGAGACCCTGTCTGCCTCGCTGTTACCAGTCAAACACAGAAGTGATGGTAATATTCTTTTATTTGTTTTTTATAGTTATATAAGACAGTTTAGTTTCCCCTCTATGTATTCCATTCTGTTATTTTAAAATTATTCAATAAATCCCTTTAAACCTCTACCTGCCTGTGTCTGTGTCCACACCTGGGCTCCCCGATCCCCCACCGTGACAGGGACAGAGAAACAGGATGACATGCAACAAAGTTCCATGACTCAATCCAAGGTAAATAAACTTACATGGTGACGGTCAAAAACCTGTGGCCCACCTGACCTCCCCCATTTTGCAATGTTACTATTGTTTTTGAAATAATGGAGAAAAGGTTGGTTATTTGTCATGTTTACAGACCTTGATTGAGAAAGCCCCTGACTGACAGGCTGTCCTTTGGCCACTCCAAAATCCTTTTGGGTTTTCTCAACGCAATTCCTATCTCATGGGTAATGAATATCAAATCTCTGGGCATGCATCACATCTGGATTCCATCCCTGAACTTTGAGCAGGACAGCTGAGATGAAAAAAAGGATAGCAAACCAAAGCCATACATATGTTAAAATCACAGAACTAATAAAGATTAAGTAGAAGTTAATGGCATCTTCAGTCATGCTCATGGAGGTAATCTCTCTTTTTTTTTTTATATCAAAATTAGATTTGGAAGGGGGGAACAAACAGGAGGTGAGACTTTGGCATAATATTTTAATCAAATTGTCATGAGTGAGTGGATACAATTAGGGAGGCTGTCAGTCACCAAGGCAGGGATCCTGTTGTTGTTCAGCTGTCGAGGAGGCAGAGGGGGGTGGGACGAGGGGAGGATGAGCCCTGAATGGGAATGGGAGGGCAAGTAAGAGGGCATCTCGCTTCCAGTCTCGGACTTTGCTGACCAATCTCATAATGCCACCAAACGTCTCACCAGAGAAATGTTCCCCGCCTTGGGTGTTTGCAAAGATCATACATTGCGCTGTAAGTGAGTATGAGATAGGGTTGATGACTTGTAGATTATGTTGTTGCTGGAAAAATCTAAAGCAAAAGATGCTGCCTTGAGATATCTTGCAAGGCACGGTGGAGGAATGATGAGCGAAATGAAGGAAAACAACAATGAATAAAGGATAACAGAGGTTTCAATGTGCAGATAGAGAAAAAAAGCTTTAGACAGTGGTACAGAATGAGTAAATCACTTCCCTCCCATCCACTCTTTTGCATGAGCACTCTTAAGCTTAAATAAGTGTAAAATTTGTCCCATATTAGCCCAGTTTGGGCTTGGTCTCACTTTCTACACGTGCACAAACACCATCTCTGTTATCTGTGTTCTGGGAGCACTGGGCTGTCTGCTCATGGTGAGATAATCAATTTATGACTTACCTAAGCAGGACCAGGGTTGGTTTCCCTTAATTGGGCCATTACTTGAGCAAGAGGCTAACGAGAAAGGGGCTATGTTATTATTAGCTAGACACTGCATTATTTTTCCCTCCACTGGCTTCATTGGCTGGTTTTCCACCCCTCAGTTAAGAAGCAAAAACCAATCCATTTTCAGTGGAAGATCTGAGCTGAAGTGGTATTGCATCCATCAGTGATTCATTTTTCCCTATAAGAAAAACTCATCAGATATCCTGATGATACACAGCTCTCCTTATACAATGGATTAAGGTGTCCCCATGCAACCTATTGGGAGAGGCTTTAAACATCATTGCTGCTGTACTTGTAGAAGTCATTACATAAACAAACAGAACCTCTTTTCTCCACCTAAAAGCACCCCCCCCCCCCCCGCACATGTCATGCACACACACATAAACACACACAGTAATTGTTATTTATCAGATTAATTTGTCTGAGTCAGTTCATCACTCCATGAGACAAGCCAAAGCGCAAATTGACTTGTTACTAGACACACTAAGGACAGGTATTTCCTCAAACATTTGGTACAACTAATTAAACACAATAGATGTCAGATGCAGTGACTGATGTCAGTCTTGATGGCACACGCAGCAGCAGAAATGAATTCAAGCAAAACAGAAAGTGAAGCACCATGTAACAATGAGGGAGATGCTTCAGACACTTCGCTCCCTCTTTTCCGATTCATTTAGCTGCCACTGAAATTGTGAAATATGATGGAATTCTGGTGCTTTGTTGTTGAGGCTTTGACAGCAGTTTGTTAAAACTTTAGGCACACAATTAAAGGGTAAGAACAAATCCTTGTCACATCCACAGCTATGGTGATCAGTTAAAAGGTGGTCAGTTATACTTAAGGAAAAATATTATTTAGCTATTGTGACAACACACAACATAATGTTGTCATTTTTAGGACACAAGTGGCTATGACATTGTAACACTGTGTTATATGAGCTGCAGATAAACATCATGTTATTTTCATGCCTGTCATTGAAAACGTTCTTGATCCCTTCAGCAAACAGAAATGGCTCCTATATACTTGTATCTAAGGCATATTTTTACTTGGATGATAAAAACCCATTAGGAAAAGAGCAGTAACACCATAGGCTGGGCCGTAAAAGTAAATGGTATGTCATCTGTGCTTACATACTGCCCCATCGATCAGAAGTGAAACATAATGTGGATACCCCCCGACAGGTTTGCATGTATGAGCGTGGCATAAGGTTTCAATTGATGCAAACTAACCTGTTTGAAATGGTTTCCACAATATGGTGCTCTGTGAAGTTAAAGGCACAATTTAAAATCCTGCTTCTCTGTAAATGCCAAATCCAACAGTTAATGTATCCTTGTTTAGACATGCTGACAATGTGATTCTCAGGATGGCAATGTTAGTCTGTTCTTCTACCACCTTCCAATTTTTAAAAAAACCAACAACGCAGACATTCGTGGTTTCCTAAGGTACAGTATTAAAGCTCAGGCTTGGTCTTGCAACCGATTTTGAATGTATCTGTCTTGGAATCAATTGCAATTGTATTGTCTTGGTCTCAGACAAAGAACAGTCTGGATTTTATTTTAAAACAAGTCAAGACTATGACTGCGGGGGTATCACTAAGCCTGTGTATTATCTGATTGATTTGTTACCGTCATTGTGATTGGAGTCATTTCTAGGTCTGTACCCCTTCACATGGGTAGAAAGTGAAGGTGTGTCGCATGAGAAGGAGTCAAATCTTATGTAATACCATTTTGCTAACTAAACTACAGAGTTCATCTGCAAAACATCTTCTAAAAGAAAGTACACAGCAGTATATAGATTATGCGCTGCTAAGCTTGTGGAGAATCCTTACTTTTCATTGCTGATGCGTACTATTTAGCAGTATAATGTTCTGGATTACCCTACATTCTCTGCTGTAAAAAGCATCCATAGATCCAGAGAAACTCACGTAACCATTAAAAACACTTTTGTACAGAATCACAAAGCTCCTCTCTCATCCATGCTGGCATTTTACATTATGCACAGCATTATCAATAATCATCACCAGACTAAATCTCTCTTTATTAATGTGTTGTGCCTAAGGCCTGAGCTGGGGGGCAGCCTGACTGAGAGTTCTGTTCATGCCAATGTGATTTCTAGTCATTTGTCTACATCATGGGCCCTTGCATCAGGCTGAGATTGAGCTCCAGCCAAGCTCTACCACTTAATCAGCAGGTTAATGCCAGCCTCTGAGGGAGAGAGGGAGAGAGAGGTGTTGGCCATATTGGGATTTCAGCCCATTTACAAAGTGTGCATAGGAAATTACCAAGTGCCCATGAATTGCATGATGGGGAAAAGGGGGAAGATGACGACAGAAGGAGTGAGAGATGGTATTATGTCCAGAAGAATTATGCTTCTCTCACCGTTCCCTGCCCTGCTCTTTCTCCTTTCTCTACCCCAGTCTGACATTTTCACTTACTCTCTCTTGTTCTGTCCTCCCCCATCTGTCTGTTCTCCTTCTTCCCAGTTCTGGTCTTTATCTATCTGTCTTGTCATTCTCCTTCACTCTATCCATATTCACTTCAACTATCCCTTTCTTTCTTTCCCTCCCCACTGTCCTCTTCTTTATCCATTCTTTCTCTGTCTGCCACCTCTATTCTGGGGGAACATACCGTCCCAGAGTCCCTGTGAAATATAACTGCCGGCATGTGTGTGTGTCTGTGTGTGTGTGTGTGTGTGTGTGTGTACACACACACGCACACATGCCTGCTTGCCTGCTCGTGCTCTGGCAATATGCTCTCACTCAATCAGATTTGCATAAGTAACCTCTCAGCAGGCCTGCTCCACTGGCCAGGTGCGTTGCTCTATTTGCATATAGAACTGTGAGGCTCCCCAGAGTCACTTTAGACTCCAGTGACTGCTGAGTGAGCCCACATGAAATCTGAATTAAAAACCCTCCGCCTGCCCGTCTGACACCCTCCTCCATCCCTGCCCATCTACATACCTACTTTACTTCTCTCCATCTCTTCCTTCCTCCTTACATATCAGTTTATCTACCTGGAAGGCTACCTCTATCCCCACCAAAGCATACCTCTGGAGTTACATTTGGCCCAAACACCTCCTAGCCCCTTCTCAACCTCCTAACCGCTCTATATACCTTGCTACTTTCACTTGACTACTAAGCCAGCATGCTACCTTCACTTTTCAACTTGTCCCAAAGTAAAGCAAGCCACCTAGCTTTTGCCCACTCAGATTGTACTACCATAAATTAAAGGCTCAAAATTGATGTATGATCATTGTGTATGCATGTTATTTGATGAACAGTGTTGAAGAATGTGTCATTCAATGATTGTTGTGTCAGATAAACAAGGGAAGACAATACATTGCTGTAGCTGTCTAGATAGACAGTACATACATTGTACTGTGCATTGTATTCTACCATCCTGTTTGCCTTAAAATCCATTGCCCTACTGGCCCTAAATAAAGATAAAGATAAACTTTATTGAGCCCACAGTGTGGAAAGTTCATCATTACAACAGCTCCAAAAAGAAAAAGTGTAATGTCAGTACAAGAATAATTTAGAAAACAAACAGTACAAAATTACAAGCATTATATGCAGAAGATGTTTTTAAAAGATGACTATATACACAAGGATGAGGTAGTAACAGTTATTGCACATAAGTGGAATGTGTTTGTAGGAGGAAAAAGTGCAGCAGTAACAGAGGCAGACCAGTGAAGTTTATAATGCAGCATTGTAAAGTCTGACTGATGCTGGAATAAAGGACCTGCAGAAATGCTCCTTCTTACACTTTGGGTGTAACAGTCTGTCGCTGAATGCACTGCTTAAGGAGTTCACAGTCTGATGCAGAAGGTGGGAGGTGTTTCTTACAATAGCAGACAGTTTGGCCAGTGCCCTCCTCTCTCCCACCACCTCAATGGAGTCCAGGGGGCAGCCACAGACTGAGCTGGCTCTTTTTATCAGTCTGTTCAGTCTGCTCTTATAGCACTCAGAGCACCCCCTTCCCAAGCACACCACTGCATAGGAGACCACCGATGCCACTACAGTGTCGTAGAAGGTCCTTAGCAGTGGCCTGCACACATCAAATGATACAAGCTGATCCTTCCTATACAGAGAGTCAGTGTTATCTGTCCAGTCCAGTTTGTTATTTAGGTGAACACCCAGGTACTTGTAGGTCCTCACTCTCTCCATGTCGAGTCCCTGGATGTTCAGCAGTGGAATGTGTGAGGGTTTCCTGTGGAAATTGATCATCATCTCCTTTGTCTTGCTGGCATTCATTTGAAAGTGGTTCTGCTCACACTAGTCGACAAAGTCCATGATGACCTTCCTGTACTTACAGTCGTTCCCCTGTGACACGTATCCTATGATGGCAGTGTCATTGGAGAACTTCTGGAGATGACAACTGTCCATGGAGTCCCGGATGTGTAAAGGCTGAAGAGGAAAGGTGAGAGTACTGTACCCTGGGAAGCGCCTGTGCTGCATACCATCACATCAGACACACAGTTGAGAGTTCCAGATACTTTTATCCTAAAGACTGCTTTAGGTGTAAGTATCTGGAACTCCCAACTAGTCAGTCAGAACTGATGAAGCCTCTTGGATGAGAGGTGAAACGTCTTTAAGGAACTCAAGCAAGTCCAGTTGCTATGATTAATCTACCAGAATAACCATGACCTGGATGACTGAGAATCTTCACAGATCTGGGGGTTGTTTCTTCACCATAGGTGTGTCAGCAGGAAGCAGATGGACCAGGTTGTGGTCTGAACGGCCAATCGTGGGGAGGGGGGAGCATACAGCAGGTCCAGAGTTTTGTCGTCCCTGGTGAGGCAGTCCACGAACTAATGAAAGCTAGGGAGAGTGACAGACAGGGAAGCACGGCTAGAAACCCCGGTGATGAGGAGAAAAGGCTTGAAGATGCATTGTCTGAAACCGTGAAAGCACACTGTGGAGGAGCTCACAGGCTGAGGTAGGGATGTACACCGTTATTGCAATAACGTAAAAAACTCCCTCAGCAGGTAATACAGCCGGATGCTAACCGCCAGCATCTCAGTGTCCCTGGTACACCATTGCTCCTTGATGTAAATATGCCCGGGGTTACACCACTTGTTGTTCACAAACATCGCAAACCCCTCGCCCTTCTTCTTACCACTCTCCCTCATGTCTCTGTCCGCTTTGACGAGAAGAAATCCATCCAGCTGTACCAGTAAGTCTGGGATAAACTCATTCAGCCAGGTCTTTGTGAAGTGAAGAAGACTGCACTCTCGGTACTACCGCTGTAGCCGTGTTAGCACGGCTAGTTCATCCATCTTATTTGGGAGAGACCTCACATTTCACGTGATGACAGATGGAAGGCATGGTTTAAAACGTTGTCTCCTTTTCTGGCGTTTTACTCTGGCCCTGCATCCCCTCCTTTTCCTGTGTAGTTTGGCGGGGATCTCCGGTCATGCTTTGGGATGTAGTCTAGCCTGGCTAAGCACTAACAGCTGTTCCAGGGTGTAAACAACAGCTACGGTAGAGCGTGTTGAAAGTTCGGAAAAAAACACAACAGCAGTCTCACCAGCTTTACACCCAGGAATGGATGGACTTCTTCTCTAACCAGCGTGACCTGCTGACAGCATGGTGTGATCGCCCCCTACTGGACCCGCGAGGGTAGCTCATAATACAGTTAATGTCAGGGTATCACATCTCTCCCACCTTTAAGTCAACAACTGGTCCTTCCTGGAAAATGAACAAATACTCATATACAGAATAGTCATCAACATCACAATAACTTCAACTGGAACTCTTTTCATTATTTATTTATTTTAACTTGAGAGGTACGTCATCCCAGTGAGATCAGAGCGCATTGTTGTGCTATTCTAGGAAAGATCTCACTCTAACAAAGTCTCTGAGATGTGCTGGCACATGTCTCTCCCTGGTTGAGCGACGCACCACTGGTGCAACAGGTGACTCTGGGCGAACCTCGGCAGCTGGGGCAGGCAGTTGCTCCGGAAGCTCATCTGAAGAAGATCCATCTCCCTGACTAAAATCTGCAGGCAAGGAACCCACAGCACCTGGATCATTGTCTGGAAACAGTTGAAAGTCCTTGGTAAGCTCCAAACTTGGTGCTGCAGCTGTCAGTCTAGTTTTCACTTGATCCACATGTCTCTTCATGGTTTGACCACTCCCAAGGTGGACAGTGTACGATAGCGGACCTGAAGAACTCTGAATGACTGCAGGGATCCATTTAGGTCCATATGAATAGGTCCTGATAAGAACATTGTCCCCTGATGTGAAACTTCTCAGTTTTCTGTTTTTGTCATGAGCTTGCTTCTGCTTCAGTTGTTATTGCTGCACTTTCATACTCACATCAGGTGGAACAGTTCATGCAGTAGAGCTAGCAGGGTTGCCAGGTTGGGAAGAAGTTTGTTGTAGTAGTTCAACAAACCCAGATATGATTTGAGTTCAGTGACATTTGTGGGAGCCGGAGCTTCCTGGATGGCTTTCACTTTTTCTCCACTGGGTGAGGTCCCTGTGCATCCACTCTGTGCCCCAAGTACTCCACTTCATCCTGTAGGAAGGTGCACTTATTTCTCCTTAAGCACAGCCCAGCCTCTTCCAACCTTGTCAGACCGTGTCAAGGTTTTTTAGATGGTCCGCCACATCCACCCCACTCACCAAAATGTCGTCCAGGTACACTGCTACTGGTGGAATTCCTTTTAACAGATCCTCCTTGGTCCTTCGGAATATGGCGGGTGCTGAAGGCACTCCAAATGATAGCCTGTTGTATGTGAACAGTCCTTGATGTGTGTTCACAGTAAGATGTTTCTTTGAATCATCATCCATCAGTATTTGCTGATATGCATGGCTCATGTCCAGCTTGGAAAACTGTTCTTCTTCAGTTAGAGCTGCAAACAAGTCATCAACTTGAGGTACTGGATATTGTTCCAGCGAGGAAACAATGTTCACTGTGAGCTTATAATCTCCACAAAGCCTCATGGTTCCTACCGGCTTCAAGATTGTCACCTGCCCACTCTGAGTATGTCACTGGTGTGATTACTCCCTCCTTGAGCAGCCTGTCAATTTCTTCATCCACTTTAGCTTTCATAGCATATGGAATGGATCGTGGATGGAAGAAATGTGGGACTGCATTGTCTTTCACATGGATGGTAGCTGATGTGCCTTTCAGTGTGCCAAGCTCTTCTTTGAACACTTTCTCATGTTTGCTTAGCACTTGTTGCAAAGCTTTCTCTTTTGTTTGCTGCACTGCTTGATTGTCCGTTTGAATGTGCTGCACTTGACGAGCTCTGTGCTTGTCTTCGATTTCCCTCCAGTTCAGCTGTATGTCCTCCAGCCAGCCTCGCCATAGTAAGGAAGGGCCGTCCCCTTTGACCACTTCGAGGGGTAGTTTAAAACTTTGCTGTTCGTACTGCACTCTGACATATGCAGCTTCTCTTACTTCTCCTGGGTGCCCCGTATAGGTCTCCAATTTTATTTGGACTGTCCTCATGTTGGGGGTTTTATAGCCTTGAAACATTGTATTCAAAGTTTTCTTATTCATCACTGTGAGACTGCAGCCAGTGTCTATTTCAAAAATGACACTTTTCCCATTCAGTTTCATACTCATACTCAGGTGCTACTGTCCTCTTGTTTCTCCTGCACTTTGTGTGAACAGTAACTTGAACTCCGCCCCCTCTCTCTCCTAACTTCAGCTGTTTTATTAGTCGATTTCTTCTGTGTGTTCTTGTTATGGCAGGCTCTGGCAATATGCCCTACTTTTCCACAGGCATGACATTTCTCTTGCCTAAACTTACATGCAGGTGCTAGATGTTGTCCTTTGCAGCGGTAACACTCCGGCGTAGCTCCCTTGACTGCACCACTCTCGTGCGAGCCTTTGTTCACTTTGAAGCACTTCACTGCAGTAGGATTTTGTAGATCATGAGCATTTTTGGTTGCTGTCTCTGACGCCACGGCGATTGCAAAGCTTTATCGAACGTCAAACTCGATTCTGCCAGGAGTCGCCTTTGAATCCGGTCATCATTAATCCCACAGACGATCCTGTCTTCTGCTGCAAGGTGTCGCCATAGTTACAGTCCTGCACCAGTCAGCGCAGCTCTGCCACATACTCTATCACTTATTTATTAGGTCTGTGACTTTGTAAATCAAACTTGTATCTTTGTACAATTTCACTTGGCTTTGGTCAAAGTGATTCTTTAACAGACATACCAGCTCGTTGTATGTCTTGTTCTTCAGCTTGTCTGGGCTGAGGAGGCTCCGCATCAAACTGTATGTCAATGGCCCGACGACACTTATGAGTATAGCTCTTCGTCTATCTCCATCGTCAATGTTGTTGGCCGCAAAAAACTGTTCTATTATTTCACAATACTCTTCCCATGTTTGATTTTTCTGATGAAACGCTGCCAGTGTGCCAATAGTTACCATTTCTTTTCACTCTGAACCTCTCCTCCTTTCCCCGCTGAAAAACCTTGTCTCTGTCAGTGCTGTTAGCCACCCCCGGTGTTAGCATTAGCCTCTGCTAACCCGTCTTGTCACTCTGCTGTCTGTTGTGCTGTGGTCTTTATCCTCGTCACCAAAAAGACGTCGTATCGTGAGATGAACCGAGTCCACAACATCTAACTTTTAATTGAACTTTTAATAATAACAGTTTGCATAATAAATGCATACGACTGCACAATGACTATACAATGTGGTCCCGTCTCTCTGCTCAAAATCCACTTCTTCTCGAATCAGTGTGACCTGCTGACAGCATGGCGTGATCGCTCCCTACTGGACCCGCGAGGGTAGCGCATAATACAATTAATGTATATCACAACTATAGAAAAGAAAACGGTAAAGAAAAGCTAAAAGTGCAAAAAGGTCACTATAAACAAAGAAAGAAGTCGGAGCTGCTGTAACTGACTGCCACTCAGTCAGCGCCATCTTGAAGCTAAAATAGCTAGCACAAATAGCTACATTTTGTTTCCTTTCACTGACATCTATCACCTATATTCTGTTTATTTGTAAGCATTCCATCCGAACATCGTGTATCAGCTGCTGAAGGGGTTGATAAAGCCTTGAAACCTTTGAGTGCCCTTTAAGTATCTGTTCACATTCAAAACATACCATGTGTCTTTGAGGTCTAATGAATGTGTGGAATTCATTGACTTGCTCATAAAATACTTCCAAAGTCAATTTTTTTTTTTCAACATTTCTGAAATCTGAATTGTTTACATCCTTGTTTACTTGCTAGCAATCTTTATCCCTGGTGTTAACTGGTGCATTGCTTCATGTCTTGGTATGCTTCCCCTTATTAAACTGAGTAATTTGAAATGACTGCCAGGAACAAACAAAACAGGCCCCTCTCATTAAATTAAAAAACAAAAAACATTTTACTTTTTTACCACTAGTGGTCAAAAGCTCCACAAGGTGCCTTTAAGTACTTTCTCAAATCAGACGGTCAGAGTTGCTATAACATTGCTATGTTTAGTCATCATGAGGTAAATCTGGCTTTGATGGTTCCATGAGTTCAGATGTAATATAGGCCTCACTGTATCGCATCCATCACCCACTACACTCAAGTAAACTGTGTAAGAGGGTAAACAGCTATTTCTAGTGCTTCTGCCAAGGTTATAGACGAGGACATTTTTTTTTTTCTCAACTCTGGATGTGTAAAGGTGTTTTTATTCAATAAACATTGAGATTATAAAATCATACAAAACAGGAGAGACAACAGTTGCAATACAGTAAGAGTCTCTCCTTCTTTCCCTAATGTAAATGCCAAGAGGAAGTTATTGAAATGTATGCCCCACTCTTCTCACACACCATGACAGCACCACAGAAATTGGCTCACTGGATCTCAGTGGTGTCCCATTTCTGGGGGATAAAACTTGTAAAACAATTCATTTTAATACATGGAGAACCCTCAGCTTGCTTCAGACCAGGCGAGAATGCATAATTTCCCTGGCTCTGAGCTTGACCTCGACTTAAGGGTGTCCTTAACTAAGGGCTATTTGGTGAAAAACCACTGGCTCTACTCTGTGTCATTTGAGCTTTCTTATATGTTAATGCATCCAGGAATTTATTCTAAGACCCTCAGAAAAAGGGGAGCCACAAGGGAATACCAATGGCTGAGCAATATCCTTTTTCCATGAACAGAGGAAATTGTTCAGTGACCCTTTGAGGTCTAGTCCATTTGAATATGTGTGTTGTCCCTGTCTCTAGCCTAATCAGAACAGATTGAGTCATGGCCAAAACACAACAAGGGTGGTGCAATAAAATGAAATGCATTTGTTCTGGTCCTCTTGATAAAAATACGCATTCAACCAGCTATGTGTGCTGGCTAGTTTGCATTTCAGAATTTTCAAAGAAAAAGAAAAAAAGGAAATTTGTGTGAAGTGGGAATGTTGTATATTTGAAGCAGACAACTAAAGTGGTTATACAAAAGGAAAGGAAGTGATTCCACAGTTAGGCCTTTGGTTTGGAAGTACTTAGGATATGTTTTACTCAACTTCAGCAAACTGCATCCTCTTGTCTTACACTCACTTCATTTGCATCTATTGTTCTTCCTCAAGCTCTCTTCATTTTCCTCCTGTTCTTTTTCAGTTCGTCTCAATCTCCTTCTATGCAGAGGAATTCTGTGAACTTCAGCTGTTTACTGGTGGCAGCAGGTCAGCCTGCCTGCAGCACACACATGAAAGGACACTTGTAATATACAGAGAGGGCAGAGTTAGGGGCAGGCAAAAATATAATAACATAAAAAAAGGTGAAGGCGAGCAGAAGCGCAAGGTCTTCATCTCTCATGTATAGAAATTGGAAACGTCTGACCAGCCGGGGATTTCTTATCTCAAAGGGCAGATAGCATCACGAAACAGGCCTGTAATGGCCACATGCTCCACTTGATAATCCCCTCCTTCCCCTCCCTGCCGCTGTCCATCCAGAGATACGAGGCCCCCGGTCGTAGGGCTTAGAGGCTTGGAGAGCAGGGGAGCATTACTGATTCAAAAGAAATGCATTTGGGCTCTTTCAGTGCGCTGGCGGACTGGGTTAACACAATAGCTTCCCCTCCCTGGCCCTTGCCTTGTTTTTGATTGATACTTTTCAATTACAGTCCACTCCCGTCCAAGCCGGCCGCACCGCAGCCCTCACCCCCTCCCAACATTCAAAATGCTATTTTTCCCACTGTGTGATAACTTCAAACATTTAGGGGGTACAAGAGCACTGGTAACCCTGTTTAGCCGGCGCAGTAAATTGGTTCCATGTTCAACATAATAGCACTGACAGGCTTTTGCTAGGGAAATCAGTCCGGCAAAGGGACATGCCAACGATAAGACATCCAGCTTTGAAATTCTATTTCTCCGTATCAGAATTAAATCTGGACTTTATATTTCTTTTTGCCAAGGCGCAGGCTCTCTCTGGTCGCTTCCCGGCCTGTACTATTTGATCATGGGGTGACAACTAATACTTACCCCTGAGATCCTTTGCTCTCTCCATTTTCTGGGACTTTGGACCCTATTTTTTCTTTTGCCTTGTTATTTTTCCTCTTCTTCTTTTTTTTTTTTTCCATATTGGTTGTCAAAATCTCAGATGATTTGTCCTTTCCCAGGATGTAATGCATCAGAACATACTCTGTGCTTCTGCAGCATTTTAAGATACTACTGTACACCTGAGGGTTTTCTGCTCACAACATTCACATGGGCAGTATCATGTACAGTTAAACTGAAAAGCGGCTAAATGTGTATCAAGGGAATCAGCATCTTTACAATGAAAATCCCCTGTACATAAAATAAATAGGATAGGGTAAGGTACAGCATAATGCAGGACTTCAGCTTGGCGCGTTTTATAACCTTTCTCGACTGTATCAGCAGCATGCATATGAGCCCCATCTCGCACCAGGAATCTCTGGGTAAACATATCCGTTAGCAGCAGCAGTGCTGTAATCATTAGCAGAAGGAATGCTTTCCAGCGGTATCTGGGCTGATCTGATATCCATGTGGCTCCCAATGACAGCACCAGGCCCTGCAGATAATTAATCTATTTAGCTGAGGGGGTGGAAAGCCACCCGTCGCTAGGTCAGATAAGTTTGTGGATTTACACATTTTAAAGTCATCCAGTCCCTCAATGGCACCAAACTGTGCAATATTCTAATGCCATTAATTACTATTTCCGATTGGATGGTCTCGGCTGTGTCTGGACCAGCTGTTTCATCAAGCGTGTGTGTGTGGTAACAGAGAGAGTGTGTGTGTAAGTGAAACGCCCACTCCCAGTGCAACCCGCATGCATCCTTTCGTCATGGGGTGACATTCTAAAAGATCCCCGCTGCAATTCATCCCACCATCGCAGAGTGGCATGTGTGTGTGTATGCATGGAAAAAATAAATAAAAGCTGTGCTGTGGCACACTTTTCACATAGGAAAAAGAGCAAATTAAGAGTTCTGCCTTTGTTATTTGAAAGAAAAGTTGTGTGCAGGCCTCCACTGAATGTTAAAAAAAACAAAACAAAACAATGTGGTAATGATGTGAGGGATACCCAACAAGTTCAACATTTGATTGCCATAATGGATAAGCGAGGGCTAAAAATGGGTAATCACTGTTCTGAGACTGTAGTCACATTCAATTTCAGTTTGTGTTCACAAGAATCTTGAATTGGATGATTGGATATTTCCTGAGGAACTAGCGCAAAGAAACGGAGATCAGTGTCACATAAGACCTTTTGAACGACCTGAGAAAAAGCTTAGCCAAAGTTTTCTGGACCTCTTGTAAACAACACAGAGACGGTAAAACAGAGGAAAAAAGGTAATCATTTTCATCTTCGTAACAATAATTCTAAATTTAGTAAAATCCTTCAGACAAAACACACACACACACACACACACAAATCCAACAGCAGCTAATACCAGAGTTCCTGAGTGTTGATTTAACAAAGGATCAAAACTTTCATGCACCTCACAGGACAAGGCAGACATGTAAGGACTTCTGCTTCATCAGCAAGAAGCTGTCAAGACATGTAGACAGTGTCGTGGTACACTGTAATTGACACTTATTGTTGGCTATGTTGTACCTACAGTCATAGACACAGGCAAAGTGATTTTTTTTTATCCATTTGTCAGGAAAAATCAAACTGCTACATGCAAGACTCAGACCAACTCTGTAAGCAAACACAGAACAATACAATATTAACAAAGCTTGTTACATTTAAGTGTGATTTTTGAAATTATATTTTCTCTTTGAATCATTGTAATGCATTTCTCATTTTCTTCAATCAGTCTTGCCAAGTGGTAGCCCATGTACACAGTGTTGTTTGTTGAATACAATGTGTATATCAGTGTCTCCTATAGATGTCAGGGGGACATCAGCATCTCCAGTATCACCAACCTAAGATTTACACATTCCAAGCATGCATTGGGGGGTGGAAGAGAGAGTGACAGAGAGAGAGAGTGAGAGAGAGAGAGGGAGGAAGGGGAGCGAGGTGCTCCTGGGTTCCCTGCTCTGACATTGTGAGTGTCAGACTCCGATCACTTTAATCAGAGCGAGGATATGCATGATAAAACGGATAAGGGACTTTAATCAAAAAAATTCGCTGGTCTGGAAACGTGACACACTCCGACAAGCACGCCTCATCCCCCACCCACCCTCTCTACTTCACCACCTCCGACACCCCCATCTCCCCAACCCCCAGTGTCACCACCACCGTCGCCCCGGTCTGAGCTCACCATGAATATGCATGGACCAACCAAGAGATAGGTACCACATTAAAAATGGACCATTGTCTGCTAAGCTGAGGAGAAACAACAAAACATAACTTCCAAACATCCATCATGTGCTCTCTCTCTCTCTCTCTCTCTCTACACACACACACCCACACACCTACACACACACACACACACCCACACACTCACACACACACACATTTTCATACACACCCAACCCAAAGCAATGGGCTCCATAAACACAATTCTTCTTGTACGAAATATATACAATAAAAACAGAAAAAAAGTGGACAAGCTCCTGCTCACTCCTCAGTCAGGATTGATTTGTGCAGCAGCCGCTTCTCATCTACATTCCTTCAAAATCTTTATCGCGTGTTAATGGCATTCATGTTCACAGTCATAGGTTCATGCTAGCAGACGATGCTTCTGTATGCTCTGCTGCTGCTTAATGAAAAATTACACATGTTGGAATTGACATGCAGACGGGCGCCTTGACATGAAATATAAATACCCTAATTTGGATAAGTTCATATATTCAAATGGAAGTGATTACCACATGCACTGTGGGTGCTGTGCATAGAAACAGCAAATATTCAGCACCTCTTATGTGATATATGTACATATATATGTACATATATATATATGTATATCTATACACACACACACACATTGTAATAACACAGCAGAATACTGTAGTATATATTGCCACACGACTGGGTACAAAATATAAATAAGTAGCTGGTGCAGGACTGCCTGTTCTTTGAATCAAACACTGAGGGAATGTTAAAAACTTTGATGATTGTTAAAATATAAAGACAAAACATAAAAACTGGACTTCTGATATTAAAAGGTCAAGTTCTATAGGAAGACCACAGAGAAGCTTTTATTTAAAATCCAAAAGTATTGCTTATTTCTCTCTTTGACTTCTCTACCCTCTCTGTGGCTGTCATTGTTAAACAGTCACTTCCTAAAGTTGGTCACCACAGATTTTTATCAAATGTTACGCAAAAAGCAGGAGTGCATTTGTTAAGGACTATTTTCAGCTGCGGGTTAATCCACATTTGGTAGGCTAAAGAATGTCTCTGGCAGCAGGTCTATGGTGTTCAATTGAGTCACAGTAAAGTACAGTGTGCACGTTCATGATAATGATGGAAGTGGTCAACCAGTGGAACAGTGTATAGCTCACTGTTGTCTTTTAATGGTTTTTGAACAATAACCAAACTGTACTTTAACATCCATAATTATACCGCTGAACTTTGTTGTCTCTTTATTAATCCTGCACAAAGTTTAGTCAACCCCATTTCCACAGTACCACCTCTAAGCAGCATCCACAAACTGTCTGAGCAGGACCAAAGGAGTACAAAGCCTTGTTTCAGTTTGACTTTTCCAGTGTGTGATTGCTAAACTTGACCATGCAGTATAGCAGTAGCCAGCTGTCTTGAATCAGTCCTGCAGCCATTTTTTTTGGGGTTATGTGTTATATTCTTCCCACCCCAGTTTGTGTTACTGTTGTGACTAAACACCACCAAAGTGGTTAGATCTCCTCTATGATACTGTCACTGAAAACACATAATGTTTCCCTTGTTACATGATTTGTTTTCTACAATGGAAGCACTTTGCATAGGCAGTTTATGAATGACTCAAATCATATACTTAGGCTTATCTGTACATATGTTGTTTAGACACAATGACACTTCAAGTTATTTATCATGTCAAAATCCCTATTGTGTTCTTATTCTGGCTGCCTAAATTCAAAGATTTTGTTGTTTTGTTTGTTTCACATAGTCAATAATTATCACAATAAATTTGGGTTTTGAACTGTTAAGCATGTTTCACTTCTTTGTTACACTAATACCAACTGATCAGTGCGTTAGGTGTTCGCTGTTGCAGCCCTAGTGTGAGCAGTTGCAGTAATTCTGTTTGATCATAAGCTACACCTACTGTACATTTGTACAGCTATGTAGAACTATAAATGGAGCGAAGATCCAAAAGCAGCTTTCAGACAGTCGGTGCCAAGAATATGAGTGAGCTATGAATGACGTGCATGACGTGTGTCACTTGGCATATTCATTCAGCATAAAGCTATACTTTGTGTGTATATTTGCATTAAGCCAACTCTGCTCTGCTGTTGTATTTGACACCAGATGGCCTTTGAACGCAACCCTTTTGGCCCGTCCAGCCTCAGCCTGAGAAACAGCCGTGGACAGATGCCAAGCGATTGCATCTCAGACCGTCGCTCACTCTTCCACACATCAAAGCTAATGAAGTGTGTTCAAGTGCCATGGAAGGCCTAGTAAGACAGAGCGAGTGTGTGTGTGGGGTGACTGTCGGGAGGGACTACATCACAGTATAATTGCTTCCTGAGCTATGCTAATTAATTAGCACATACATACATTTCTGAGCAGGTCATACATGCCTAGCCAGATGGTCTAAAAGAAAACATGTATGTGTGTGAAGTGCTATCAGGGAATGAATAAGTACTACATAGCAGGCATAGCTGCTGACATTAGCATAATATATTGGTTGGAACACTGCACACAATAAAGACAATTAACTGTGTGATAGCAGGGACACTTCCCGAGAGCTGCCACTACAGAGGGGAATGGAAACCCTGGCACACTCTCCACTTTCAACACTGATGGCTTGGTGTTCTCCATTAGCTACTTTTAGTGTCCACCAACCTCTCATGTGTCTTTGTGTTTGTGTGCATATTAAGTGTGTGTGCGTGTATCGCACAAGTGTGAGCCTGTGCTTTTCACTTTCACAGAGGTGATATTTTCTCGTCCTTGTGTAACCCTCGTGTCACTCCGGGATTTAGATTGATGGCTTCATGTTTTTTTTGTTTACAATTGTGCCTGGCCGAAGCTCTATGGTTCCAGGCTCCACCACCAGATGCTCGCCAGTAAACTTGCCTTTCTGAGCCTGGTTCCAGCAGGAGGCTCTGGTCTCCCCATTCAGGTTGAGGTGCTGCTGCTCCTTTTTCACCAATTGAGCCTTTGAGTCATTCTTGATTCAACCCTTCCCCTAGGACCAATTTGCCCCAACTATGAATATCACAGAGACACATAAATCCCTCCTCCACAATAGTATGGTTTCTTTGGGCAGTGTAATGGACAATCGTAGTGAAGACCGAGCTGCCCTGGAAGGGAAAGCTCCTAATTTACCTGTCAAGCTACATGTATATATATATATATGTGTGTGTGTGTGTGTGTGTATATATCTATTCCAACCCTCTCCTATGGTCATAAGCTCTCACTAGTGACTGAAAGAAAAAGACTGTGGATACAAGCAGCCAAAATAAGTACTCTCTGTCGTATCGCTGGGCTCAGCCTAAGAGATAGGATGAAAAGCCCAGAAGTGCAGAGGTAGCTCGGAGTAGAGTCACTGCTCCTTGACGTTAAAAGGAGCCAGCTGAGGTGGTTCAGGCATCTGATTAGATTGCCTCCTGGGCGCCTTCCTTTAGAGATTTTTTGGGCACACCCCACTGGGAGGAGACTGTGGGGTAGACTAAAACTCACTGAAGGAATCACATATCTGATCTGTCCTAAAAAAAAACAAAAAAACTTGAGATCCCCCACGAAAAAAACTAAAATTGCTGCTGGGGAGAGGGGCATCTGGAGAAGATAATGAATAAAGATTGGCTGATTGATTGATTGACTGATCACAGCAGAACTGAGACAATAAAGTATGGCCGCTGCTCAGCCTCGACATGGTCATCATACAGTAATCATACTGCCGATGTCCTGATATCTTTACTCAATTAAACTGATCTGAAGGGAAAACTGGAAAAACAAGCTTTGTGATAAGTTAACGTCATGGTGGGCTCCTCCTGTGCCAAAAAACAAACAAACAAACAAAAAATCTTTGCTTTTATAAGTTATTAGACATTTCAAAATGCCAGTGTAACACTTTCTATTGCTACAAGTGTTCTTCCCTTCATTTCAGACCAGACTCTAGTTGACAGACTGTTCTACCCTGTGACATCTCTAGCCACAGCCATTATCTTCTGTACAAATGCAAGTGGAGGGGCGACGGAAGCATTCTCATTCGATAATGTTGTTACTAATATATGATACATGGCTGCTAGATTACAGTAGGAAATCTGGACTATAAAGGCAGATGGGTTTCTGGCAATCTAAACTGTTTTTGGTAAATAAAATGACACATATTTTAAACAGACTCAGAATGTATCAATGGTAAAAGGTCATTATGCTAGATGTTTATTTTTAAGAGCTAATAAGGTGGGATTTTTATGAAAAATAAACTCATTTAGACCCAGCAGTACTATAAAAACCTTCATAATTAGTCAGGACCATTATATAACAAGAAAAGCCTATATTCCTGATCTTGCAGGTGTAATTGCAGAGTTGTTTATCTATTTTGCTGACCCCTAAGTGATTAAATACTCTGCAAATTTAAAGATAGAAGAAAAACAGCCAAGCGTTGTTCTCTCCCCTCTTAGTGTCCTTTGTGCTTCTTATCCCAGTTACTGGTTCACCTTCCAGAACAAATCCCTCTAATTCTGTGGATGATCATTTAGAGGGCAAGGAGCTTGTTAGACTAATGATTAAGTTTAACCAGCCCTTTAAGAATATATGGACGCGCTTCAGCTGAGCAGAACAGTGTAATGGTTTGGAAATGAGACAGAGGATGGGAGAGGGAGGACGGCAGGAGGAGGAGGCAGAAAGAGGTGAAAAGATGGCAGAGGTTGAAAAGCCAGAGGAGGCCTACAAGGAAGATTTTAGAGGAAGAGAAGGAAGTGTATCTCTTCACTGTATCTCTTCTCATTCTTCTCCAGACCATATACTCAACTTCCTGCTAAGAATATGGACACAGCTGCTACTGCAGTTGCATAAGGATGGTGACACACAACCAACGCCGGCAGTGTGGGATGTCCTCTCCAAGTCCATGGATAGACTTCCATGACCACCCTGGGATGCAGATAGCTTGTTCACTGTTCTGTGGCTAGAACAAATCTGCATCGCTTGTCCTGAATCTGAGATGTCATAATAAATATTCTGCCCAGCATCCCAGCCTACGGCATCCAGAGTTGCACCTCAGTTTATACACCCATATTTATGGTGATGAATGGCTGGTATGAGTGGAGGACTGCATGTAGAACCACTTCTGTGTGTTAGAGCATTTGGTAAAAATGTCTTCTGGGAGGAAACCTCTGGGCAGATCTAGAAAATGAGCTGGCTTGTAAATGCCTTAAGATGCTCCAATAAGATCAGGAGGATGTGGCCACGGAAAGGAGGTCTGAGTTACCTTACAACACTTCTGACCTTGCCTGCCGGACAAGGGGCAGACAGTGAATTGGTGGATAGGTGGGCCTCTGCTCCCTTAAACATCCCACAGTCCAGGCCGTCTGCAGATGGTCAAAAGTGCAAAACCAACATGATAGTTTGCACGAGCTGATCTGTACAAAAAAGCTCTGCACTGGTTTAATACTATGTCTGTAAGAAATCCACTCAGCTGTGATTCCACTTCCACAATGACTGGCAGCTGACTTTTGGTCTATCACAAAGTCTGATATCAAAACGATCGCCTTAAAAGCACAAAACAAAGGTTCAGTTTAATATGAAACAAGTGGACAAATACTTGTTTGCCACACAAGGACATGTGGAGTCCATGCGGTTACTTAACATCATCAGAAAATATGACAACCACTTCTTCACCTTCTCACCTACCGTCTCCCACCTCCACCACTGGCGCTGGTCTCTAACATGGTCTGTTGTGCTAATCATCTCGCCTCTCTGCTGCCCTTTTCTACTCTGGTTTTGGACAAATTAACTGGCTAAAGTCATGTAGAGTTCACTCCCTTGCTGCAGCTCGCACCACCAACAAGCTGATCTCTGAGCTTCTGTTTAACTGGGGATCTGTGTTGTTTGTTTTTTTTTTGTTTGTTTTTTTTTTTTTTTCAAGATGGTAAGATAATGAAATTGGTGTTTGGCAAAGGTCTTTGCAATATCATTTCACTTCAGCGTTGTTATCTCTGGAGATTTATGAAGAGAAGATACGGGATGTGTCCTGTTTCCCTTTCCATGAGAAACACCATTAAAATTAATGAGGAAAGGTCAGGGAGGCTTTTTGTAGCCCTCTTAATTCTACTGAGGTTGTTATGACAAAGAAATATAATGAGGAGAACAGAGCGAATATATACTATAGATATTATCAGCATATTAAGCCACTAGTTACACAGACATCATTTATTTGTTTTTACATGAGTCTAATCAAGTCCTTTAATTTTAAATGGGCTCTTTGATAGCACTGTGGATAAGAGAGTATGCAAAATTATCAATTAATGGGCTGTGATGTGATTTTATGTAATACAGATGCTGATTGTTGTGTATGTAATATATGCTGCGTATTGTAGAATAGAATCCCTTTATTGTCATTGCACAGTAGACAACAAAATTAAGCAGCATTATGTGTGGATATGGAACTCATTTTATTTATTTTTTTTCTCTTGGTAATGAAAGTAAAAGTTATGCTCTTCAAAATTTCATTTTGTGAGTGATGAAGTCGTAATGAAAGTTTCAGACGCTTCTAGAGTTTTCAAGGCCTATCGTGTTCTGAGAGTTGGTCTGAGGTTGTAGATGGGGGGACAGAAGCTTCTGACTTATTGCAGTCATCCAAAAAAAAAGCAAACTAGTTACTAGCAAGTGAGCATCATGCAGGAAAGAAAATGATGGTAATGTGTCTGCTAAATTTTGAATGTATAATATGTGATATATTTTTTTTATATTGAATGCTTTAATGAGTACATTTACTTACTGGTCAGCTATATAATTAACCTTCTGAACTCCAAGCAGTGACGGGATGTTTCTTTGCATCTGTCACATTTTTCCTTTCCGCGGACTCCTTTTTCACTGCACGACCACGGTGAGAAGTAGAGAGAACACACAAATATATATGTATACAAGGTATGTATCCCTGGACTGGTGTCACAAAAGATATATTTCAAATCCAAACTGCAAACTGCAAGTTTTCCCCTTCAAAGTAATGCCCCAGGAGTCTAACGCAGTATCCCAGCCTTCTCTGTCATGCCGCCATTCACTCCTGGAAGGATTCTTCCAGGATCCTCCACAGCTCCATGGTCACTTGATGTTGTCCACGTCTTCCAGACGGGTTCGGTTGATGACCTCCTTGAGCTTGGGTAAGAGGAAACAATCACATGGAGCCAGGTGGGGTGAGTAGGGAGGTTGCTCCAGATGTTCTTCTCAGCCAGGAACTGTCGGATGCTCAGGCCGTTGTGAGCAGGCACGTTGTCATGGTGAAGCAGCCACGACTTATCCTGCCACAACTCTCGCCTCTTCTCGTGCACTGAGTGAAGCAAATGCTGCAGGATCTCTAGACATGCTGGTTGATTATCTGGCCCTGTGGCAAGAACTTGCAGTGGACGATGCCCCTCACATCGAAGAATGCGATCAACATGACTTTGACTTTGGACTTTGACTGTCTTGCTTTCTTTGGTCTTGGCGACGTCGGACTCTTCCACTGAAGGCTCTGG
>NW_007581408.1:0-51472 GCF_000690725.1 Stegastes partitus | reverse complement strand
ACCTCCGTCAGTTGAATGACGTGGGTGCACAGAAAGCTCGTCTCCTGACAGAAAACGGTATGTACAAAATAGTGTGTACATGCAGTGATCTTTAGTGTGGGACAGAGGAAGTGAACAAAAACTCAAGTTCGATGACTATTTTCACTCCAGGTGAGTTCGGCCGTCAAATTGAGGAGAAGGAGGCTCTTGTCTCCCAGCTGACCAGAGGCAAACAGGCCTTCACACAGCAGATTGAGGAGCTGAAGAGACAGATTGAAGAGGAGGTTAAGGTAGGAAACCTTCAACTTAAGTGTGTCTTGCCATTATTGCTTGGGGATTTAGGCATTTTGCACATTCAATTGTTTGTGTAATTCCAGGCCAAGAACGCTCTTGCCCATGGACTGCAATCTGCCCGCCACGACTGCGACCTGCTGAGGGAGCAGTTTGAGGAGGAGCAGGAGGCCAAGGCTGAGCTGCAGCGCGGAATGTCCAAGGCCAACAGTGAGGTGGCTCAGTGGAGAACTAAGTATGAAACCGATGCTATCCAGCGCACAGAGGAGCTTGAGGAATCCAAGTGAGTACCATTCAAACAGCTGAAAGGTTAGATGTGTAGCATTACAGCATAAAATAACAAGAAAATCTCACTTTTTTTAAAGGAAAAAGTTGGCTCAGCGCCTCCAGGAGGCTGAGGAGCAGATTGAGGCTGTCAATTCCAAGTGTGCCTCTCTGGAGAAGACCAAACAGAGGCTCCAGAGTGAGGTGGAGGACCTCATGATTGATGTGGAGAGAGCTAATGGGCTGGCTGCCAACCTGGACAAGAAGCAGAGGAACTTTGACAAGGTAACATCTTTTACTTTTTGCAACCAAACAATGTAACTATAAAAGGATTTTTGTATGTATGTATATATAATTGTGTAAACTGTGTTGTTTAGGTTCTGGCAGAGTGGAAGCAGAAGTATGAGGAGGGTCAGGCAGAGCTTGAGGGAGCTCAGAAGGAGGCCCGTACTCTCAGCACTGAGCTGTTCAAGATGAAGAACTCTTATGAGGAAGCTCTGGATCAGCTGGAGACCATGAAGCGTGAAAACAAGAACCTGCAGCGTGAGTTGATACCAGATTGTATTAACAACAGCAGCTAGCTGTTAGTTGTTTTAAAACATATGCATGTGTTTGTTGAAGGAAATATTTCCAAGTACAATTGCCATTTAAGAGCTTTAAAGTATTAAACACATGCATCTCTCTGCAGAGGAGATCTCTGATCTGACTGAACAGATTGGTGAGACTGGCAAGAGCATCCATGAGCTGGAGAAGGCCAAGAAGCAGGTGGAGACAGAGAAGTCTGAGATCCAGACAGCTCTTGAGGAGGCTGAGGTAAACCTTTGTCTGTTTTTTCACAGAGATCTTCTTAAAAGAAACAGTTTTTCGTCATGAACATTCATTAAATAAAAGCTTTGAAGACAGAGGTCAGTATGTTTTTCTTTGATTTCATTAGGGAACTCTGGAGCATGAGGAGTCCAAGATCCTGCGTGTCCAGCTGGAGCTGAACCAGATTAAGGGTGAGGTTGACAGGAAGCTGGCAGAGAAAGATGAGGAGATGGAGCAGATCAAGAGGAACAGCCAGAGGGTGGTTGACTCTATGCAGTCCACTCTGGATTCTGAGGTGAGGAGCAGGAACGATGCCCTGAGAATCAAGAAGAAGATGGAGGGAGATCTGAACGAGATGGAGATTCAGCTGAGCCATGCCAACCGCCAGGCTGCTGAGTCCCAGAAACAGCTCAGGAATGTGCAGGCACAGCTCAAGGTATTGTAATATACAGAGCACAAAGAGTCCTTGCACGCATGACAGGAAGTAAACCAACATTTAGATATTCATACCAATATTTTTCTTTTACACTAGGATGCTCAACTGCACCTTGATGATGCTGTCAGAGCCCAGGATGACCTGAAGGAACAGGCTGCAATGGTGGACCGCAGGAACGGTCTCATGGTGGCTGAAATTGAGGAGCTTAGGGCTGCTCTGGAACAGACAGAGAGAAGCCGCAAAGTCGCTGAGCAGGAGCTGGTGGATGCCAGTGAGCGTGTTGGACTTCTGCACTCTCAGGTGAACACGACTTTAAACACTTCTCCAGAGTTTCACAAATCTAAACCACTATAGAAGGAAAGAGATAACTTAAGAAATTTCTAATCTTTCAGAACACAAGCCTTCTGAACACCAAGAAGAAGCTTGAGGCTGACCTGGTTCAGATCCAGAGTGAAGTGGATGACACTGTTCAGGAAGCAAGGAACGCAGAGGAGAAGGCCAAGAAGGCTATCACTGATGTAGGTTACAATGCCATTTGTTTACTATTATACGCCAACTAAGCAGAGATTTGTGATAGCATTTCTCATTAAATCATCATTTTTTTCAGGCTGCTATGATGGCTGAGGAGCTGAAGAAGGAGCAGGACACTAGCGCTCACCTGGAGAGGATGAAGAAGAACCTGGAGGTCGCTGTCAAGGACCTGCAGCACCGCCTGGATGAGGCTGAGAACCTGGCCATGAAGGGTGGCAAGAAGCAGCTCCAGAAACTCGAGTCTAGGGTAAGATGAACAGAATAAGATTTTTGCAGTTCAACAACTGTATGAAAACACATGAATTGTACATAATGTATGAATTTTCTGTTCTTTTAAAAGGTGCGTGAGCTGGAGACAGAGGTTGAGAATGAGCAGAGACGTGGTGCAGATGCTGTTAAGGGTGTCCGCAAATATGAGAGGAGAGTGAAGGAGCTCACCTATCAGGTACAGTTACATGGCCACCTAGCATGTACAGTACAAATAAATATAATATTGAATATTACGAACATCTAAACCAATCTATGTTTCTTCTTCCAGACTGAGGAGGACAAGAAGAACGTCACCAGGCTGCAGGACCTGGTTGACAAGCTGCAGCTGAAGGTCAAGGCCTACAAGAGGCAGGCTGAGGAAGCGGTAAGGAAAAGCATTTGTTTAAAACAAATGAGCACTTCATACTGTTATATCACATATGGTAAACATATGGGACTAAACATTTTACTGTATCTTGAATTCCAGGAGGAGCAGGCCAATGTTCACCTGTCCAAGTGCAGGAAGATCCAGCATGAGCTGGAGGAGGCTGAGGAGCGCGCTGACATTGCTGAGTCCCAGGTCAACAAGCTCAGAGCTAAGAGCCGCGACTCTGGCAAGGTAAATAGTGACTGACATTCAGATAGTTACTAATTCATTACTAAAAACATACATTCTTGTCTTATGCTTCATAAAACTGACTAAAGATAAAATGTCTATATGCATGCAGAATGTGACATATATATAGGCTTGTACTTATTTTATTATTTCTTTGTTTTACAGGGCAAAGATGCAGCTGAGTAATGTACTCGAACCAAGGGTCTATTTCTAATCATATAATATGATGTAGAAAATACCACAATAAAGTATTTTTGAATTTATTTGGCTGTCTGTCATATTTTTATTACATTGTGTCCTCTGAGAGAGAGTAAATAGAAGATACGGTTATGAAAATGCTGAACAATATTTATTGAAGCATGCTGCTGTCAGGACCACTTCAGAGGAGAAGTCCGAGAAACTGGTTGGATAGAAAAACTAAATGATGTCACAATAACTCCTGTTCACAAATGAATGATGATCCTTTTAGCAATTAAACATGAATTCTCAGTTCGAAGCTTTGGAGACCAGAGACAATTCCTAAAAAATTTAACAGCACAATATACTCTGGCATCTGAGCATAAAACCTTGAGCCCTTGCTAATGGCCCTGAACAAGATGTAGCCAGTTACAGAATACAAAAAGATAGGAAAGATTTTTTGACAGGACGTTTCTTTATAAAAAAATTATTCAGAAAATAAACACACTCAGGAATTTTGCAAAAGCCCCAATAGACATACGAAGGGCTGCATGTCTACAATGTACATATACCATTTCAAAAACTTGAAGTCAGTCTATATCAGCACTCACTATTAACCAGTCCAGTGGCAATGTCACCACTGTAGTTCACCAGAAGAGTGGAAAAACTGGCAACACCACAGTTAAGTGAGATAGGTAGGTCCTGTGATTGTTCCCTGCTATAGTGCCATCTTGTGCATGAATGGAGTAGATGTTTTGAGTGCTATATTAAATCAGGAACACCTGTGATATTATATTGAAAAGCACTGCTAATATTGCAAAACATTACTAACATCAACTAAAACAAAACAAACATGAAGAAAATTTCTATTTATTTCATTGAAAAGCACTTTTGCTGTTTAAAATGTGCTATATACATAACTATAGGGGTTTAACTTGACAAGCACGCACAGCGCGAACAGTATATGCTATCTGCGAGCTAACTGCTATGCTAATTGTACTACAGTGAAGCTACTAAATTAGCTGTTTAGCTAAATGAAGAAAAGAAAAACTGAACGGTCACAAAAATATATATATATATATATATATATACAGCACATAACTAAATAGACAAATTATCACACCTGACTTCAATTTTACAGGCTACTTTTGTGAGTTTTTTTCTTACCTTTGAAAAAATGAATTTTGGCCGTCAGTTGTCGCCGGTGTTTAAACGGTTACGCATGCGCACAACAGATGGCGCACCCCCGCAGTACTACATTGGTTCAGGCCACATAAACACCATTTATAATGTTGTGATCAGCATGCACAACACTTTTGCCAACATTTGTTGTTTTCATGCACATATATTTGTGAAGATTTACTAGTTTGAATAGATATAACACTGATACCTAAATAGTGACCGCAGTGAGACTCTATTTTAAAGAAAAAGGCCCACAGTGGCCTTTAATGCATTCCCAAAAACCAAATGTAAGTTTGTAATTACTATTCATATAATTGTTCCAAAAACAAAAAGTGTTTTTTTTTTTTATTTCTGCAAATAGCTATACCTATCCTGCTTTTTCATCTTTCTGAGATGCCATCATTAAATCTAGCATGTAGTCTAATTATTGTTGTTGAGCAGAAAAATATTGCCTTACATCAAACTTATGATGCAATTTGTTAAGAAAAAGTTACCTTTTATTGATTTATTTAAATCTTCGGATTCATTGTGTACAGTTAAAATAAAAATAGAAATATATATATATATATATATATATTAAACTGTTTTTATTTATTTTTATTATTTTTTAATCAAACATTTGGATTCTGTCTTGTAATGGAAATTTATTTTTGTTTAAATAGGTATCAAGCTTCAATACACCAAATGATTAGATTATGGAAAATGCAACTAATTACACATTTTTACAACAATAGCCATCATCATATTAAGTTCCAGTCCTCACTAAGTGGTTCAGGTATTGACTGCTCATGGACAAAACTCACACATGACTCAAGAAATACTACTCTCAGGGTTAAACAAACTGTTAAACTGGCCGATAGACACAGAGGCCTGTCATCAAAATCAGAGTGGTGCAGCCAACCAGTTTTAACCTAAAACTAAACATCTAAATATTAGATATTAATATTGACTCTATAAGCGTAAGCTGGACACTCCTGAGAAGTTGAGAAAGTTGAGCATTGCTACCGACTACCACAAGTAAGTTGAAAAGAGGAGGCACGAAGATTGAGTTATTTTGCCTCATTTATGTTGCATAGCCTTTAAAAATATATGGTCTGTCCATCATATAAACCGTAAGCTTCTCCTTATTTACAAAGAAACACTGAATTTACTCAGAGTTGCAACATAAAGATTTAATAATGCAGAATGAACAGTTAAAACAAGGACAAAAGAACAGCAACGCTTACAGATAGATTCAATGGTAACACAAAAATACAGTTATTCAGTAAGTGACCTTACAAAGTGCAAAACCTAACAAGCAAGGAGTGCTAGTTCTAATCTTTTAAACTCTTTCTATATGATAAAGCTGGAGCTAAAAGCAGAACTCGAAGAGATGTAGGTGAACAAGTAGACCGGGTACCATGAGGTTTCAGATGAATTTGCTGTTTAGGCAGGAGCATGAAGACCTCATTTCAACCGTGTAGTCGACAAAAATCCACAAAGTGCACGAGATCTGGTTCATGAGAGCTGTAAGTCAGATCAGCAGGCTGTGCCACTCCGCTACTGGCTGGCGAACTGAGCGCATCATCGAGGTCCAGTGCTCGTCCTCTTTGCTCCTGTCCTTCCCCACACTGAGCTGTCCGATCAGATGTTTGGTTGATTTCCTCGCTGCGTGAGTCTCATACACAGACACCAAAATCCTGCACTGCTCCACAGGAAACTGTGGCAGGGAGAACATGAGGACCTCATTGAAGACAGTCACCAGACAGCGAGCCACTGCAGAGGTTTTCTGGTACCTCAGCTTGCACTGGTTGCACTGGACGCTGATCCTGGCATACAGGGCTGCAGGACACACATGCGGATGAGACGAACTTCTAACTGTGTGTGCATGCTTTATTTTTGTGAAGGCATTTGTTGTTTACCTGCATCTGAGCACATCTCAGTGAGGACCGTCCTGACCTTAAGCAGACCGACCTCAAGCCTCTGAGAAGTGGGAAGAAACTTCAAGGACAGCAGCACCTCTCCGACAAGATCCTGAGCAGACAGTGAGAGGATGGGTGGTGGAAGAAGCATTCCTATCTTTACTTAAGTACCAAAATACTTCAGCAAAGGTAAAACTAGAGCACGAAAAGTCCGAAATAGGTTAAAGTACGTAAATATTAGCAGCAAAATGTGGTTAAAGTACAACTCCTGGTTTGGTTCTTTCGACTGATTAATTATCAGATATGACATCATTAGATTATTAGAGGTGAAGCATCAGTGTGTAAACCACATGCTACTGGTGTACACCGTAAAAAAGTGTATTTGAGTTGAAACTGAAATATTGTTTTGAATGAATCTCGTTCATCTTTCAGCTTTGATTATCCCTGTTGGGTATTTTTTTGGATCCTATTAACTTGAGATTACACTCCATCCCTTTAAACTTCTATTTTATTTTCTGGAAAAGTGTAAAACATTGCTTCACTTCAGCGTTTGTGCTGTGTGTCTGATATCACAATGTTTCTTCAAAATTTTCAGCAGTATCTCAGCTATTGTTTTCGTTGAGTAGGATTACAGAGAAAAGAAAATCAAAGAACATAAAGTCTAATGACAAAATCATGTTCTACATTTTAGGTTTGGACAGAAGAAAAACTTGCTTTGGAAAAATGTGGAAACTTCAGCTTGACTTTTCTTAGAATAAAGCTGCAAAAATGCAAACTGTTCATTTGAGAAGAATCAAAGTAAGTCCAACTCAAAACAGTGGTTCTGATGTTTCTTGTTACCAGTTGAAGCAAAAGAGTTGGTCTGACAACTCAAATTTTTCTGTGTAGCTGCTGTTTAAACTACTTCATACCCAGTTTTATCCACAGGTACAGCAGATAAATGGAAAATTAATGGAAGAGGAAAGAAGAGAGAAAAAAATCTGCTGTGATGCACCAATCTTGTGAACTTTTTTCTCTCATCTTTGATTGTTGGTGAGATATTGGATAATTAAAGATTTATTGACATCAAACCATGTGAGAAGTTGAGAGGGGAAAAAAAAACAACAACTCACTTTTTGTGAGATATCAAAAGCCACAAAATCTGAAAACCACCAACTGTGAGGTAGGACGATTTTAAAAGATTATCCATTAAGTAAAATCCTCATAATGAAAGTGGTCATTTAAACATAATGGAAATGTAGTGGAGTGGAAGTATTAAGTACCATAAAGGACCTCAAAACTGTAATAAAGTACAGTATTTGAGTGAATGTGCTTAGTTCCTTTGTACCCCTGCAGACGACAAACACGTCAGCATAAATTAATTTATATACACTGTCAACATAGATAAGGTTGACAGATAAGATAAAATTATTTTGAGCTAGAAAAATGTCTCTTAATCACAGATTGCTGGAGAAATTTACAGTAGATTCAATTGATCAGTGTTGAAACATCAGCTGAATTAGAGTGTTTATAAGCCAAAGTAGCAAAAATATTCAAGCAATAGCCCCCGCTGCACGGGGAGAACATGCAAATTCCACGCGGTGGGGGCACCGGGATGCGAAACGGCGACCTTCTTGCTGCAAGGCAACGGTGCTAACCACCGAGCCACCTTGCAGCCCTATTAGGAACATGATCAATTCTAAACCTAAAGCAGAATTAGCACTAAAACTGAAAATGTTTGCTCGTCTGCATGAGAATAAAATAAAGTGCTTGGTGAGTGTACAGTAGCATCATTACACCAAATGATCTCTTCCAGTACGTATGTTGACCTATATGTTGTCTCTGTAAACATCATTTGAATAACTATTTACATTTATGCACTCTCTAATTTTTCCAATTAGCCAGTCAATACTTAAAAATCACTTCCTTAGCCCACATAGTTTTTTTCATTATGATTAATTATAGCTGTGGCTGAGTTTGCTAAATGTACATATGTTTGGATGACTACAGGACATGTGAGAAATTTCTGCACATTACTATGTTTTTTTTTTCAGTTTTATAATTATGTTAAAATATTCTACATTACATTTTTCAGAAGCGTCCCTTATTTCATCTTAGCTGAAAGTCGAGGAATAACATTTACATGTTTTACCTTCTGGGGTATCTGCAGCTCCTCTTGTAGCTCCAGTGGGTAAAAGATGTTGAGCTGCCTGAGAGGAAGCCTCACCTCCCCCAACACTGTGTGTCTGGAGAACTTATCAAAGTCCTTCACCTGCGACATAAACAGACACAGGACAGGCTTACAGAAGCACCCAGTACATACAGTACAATGATTTTCCCCTCATGAGTGGATTCTAAAATCTCCTGTTTGTATCTTAACACACTGTGTGTACTGCAAGGCCTGAATGACTGCACTACTTCTGGCTTTAAAGGCTTCTGAAGGTACAACTTGACAACTAAGATGCAACCTGTGTGCATTTTTATTTATTGCAGTCATGCATGTGTTTCAGATAAATAAGTCACACCTCATGAGTCTGATTGATCAAACAAGACTTTAGAGATACTGAGAAAACGAGATCCGAGCTGGCAGAGAACGTTCCCAACATCACCTAGAAGTTCTAATCATTTTTAAAAGGAAAGAACAATTTCAGAATATATTCGTTTCCAGTAATGTTCCTGTGAAGCTAATATAATGTTTTAATGTCAACATTCAGTGGGTGTTGTCAGAAACACAGATGATGTTCCATGATGACAAAAGAGTTACGTTCTCAAACCAACATTAGAAAAAAAAGATTTCCAGATGTTATCGATGTAATTTTTACAAGACGTTCCCATAATGTGATACAATACCAAAAGCAGAACGTTCTGTCTGCAATATTATGAGGTTGTTTTGGTGATGTTGTTGAGGAAGAACACATTTAGAACGTTTTATGTTCCATGATAACAATGGAAGAACGCTCTTAAACCAACATTCAGAAATGTTTTCCAGATGTTACTGAGGCCTCAGAGCACAAATCATTTTTTCATACAGAACGTTTCATAACGTTTCTGTAATGTGATATATTAAAGCTGAAACATTTGTTCCCTTTGTTGAGAGAACTCATTATAGAACTTTCCTTTATAAAACCTTCCCTCGTATAATGACAAAAGAAGTATGTTCTCAATACAACATTAAAAAAAACCTTTTCAAGATGTTATTGAGAGAGAGAGAGAGAGATCTTAAATACCAGAACGTTCTTTATAAGACGTTCCAGTCATGCAATATATTAACAAAGGTGGAACATTCTGCCTGCAATGTTCTGAGAATGTTTTGCGGATGTTGTTGAGGGAACACATTACGGAATCGATAAAATGTTCCCACAATGTGACATGATAACAAAGGAGGAACGTTGTCAAACCAACATTCAAAAAATGTTTTCCAGATGTTATCGAGGACTAACATGATTTTTATAAGACTTTCCTGTAATGTGACGCATTACCAAAGGTAGAACATTCTGTCTGCAATGTTCTGTGGATGTTTTGGGGTTGTTGTTTAGGAACACATTATAGAAAGGTCCTTCTAGAAAACCTTTTCCCCAGTAATAACAAGGGAAGGACGTTCAAAATACATTTTCCATATGCTATCGAGATCTCAGATGACAGAACATTCTTTATAGGACGTTCCTATAGTTAGAACGTTCTGCCTGCCATGTCCTCGGGATATTTTTGGGATGCTGTTCAGAATGTTCTTCTGTAAAGCATTCTCACTATGTTTCATGATGACAAGGGAAGAATGTTCTCAAACCAACATTAAAAATAATGTTTTTCAGATGTTATTGAGACCCCAGATGACAGAACAGTTTTAGCAATGTGACGTAGTAAAGCTAGAACATTTTGTCTTTTTGTTGAGAGAAGACATTATAATTTTTTTTTGTGTGTGTGTGTGTGAAATAGTTCAACAATAACAAAGGAAGTATGTTCTCCTAAAATATTTTTAAGGTGTTATCGAGATCTAAGATGACAGAGTGTTCTTTATAAAGCTTTCCTGTAAGGTCAGATATTATAAAATGTGGAATGTTCTGCCTGCAATGTTCTAGGAATGTTGTTGAGGTCCCACATTATAGCATCTATAAAATGTTCCCTCAACGTTCCACAGTGTCACATGACAACAAAAGAGGAATGTTCTCAGTGCAACATTCAGTTTTTAGACCATTAGAGCACAACAGTCTAACAATCTTACCGCCAAGCATTTTTTTTAGAACATTTTTCTGCCTAAGAAAAACATTCTGGGAACTAAAAGCAAACTTCTCGCTTTAAACATTAGTAGAACTTTTGCAGGATGTTTATGGAACATAGAAATCCTAGCTGGGCAGTGACCTCCATCCTGAGGTTGACGTGATGAAGCTCATCCTCCTGCAGAATACAGCTGAACTGGTCTCCATATAAAGGGCTGCAGCTGCCTTTCACAATGCGAGTCCTCCACTCCTGCAGCACCGTCCACACAACGGGCGGCGTCTCTTCACCCTGAGAGGATCACAGCAGTACACCATCAACAGCACTTTTCTACCTTTTAGAACTAACACACTGCACCAACCGAGCGACAGAGGTGACAGATTTTTTGCCAAAAATCTGCTCAAGCTGCAAACAAAACAGAACAGCAAAAGCTGACATTTACATTTTTAAGAAACTAAACTACCTCCTCGTCTTTAAATCCCTCCATCTCCACTGTCGCTGATCCGGCCAACATGAGTCGTAGCTTAACGAACGGCTGGAGGCTGCAGGTCTGGCTGTGCTGCAAAAGCCCGTCGACCTGTAACACGGTGACCACCAGACGCGACTGCAGCTGGTCGTAGTAGACGGAGAACCGAAGCACTCCGTCAACCTGGTAAATGAAGATATGTTGTGAAAGACATGAAATGCTGATGCTGTCTTTTCCCTAAAATGTGCAATCAGTGATACATGTCTGTAAATCTCAATATGCAAAGATCAAAGGAAGGATTTTCACACATTTTTGTTAAAATATGAGCACAAATACTGAGCAGTAACCAGCAGTCAGACAGTGGAAAACTATGAATTCACTGCAGCCGTCAACCTGCGCGCTGCTTTTTATTTACACAAAGATCTCTGCTACCTTTGTAATGCTTTCCTGCTCTCCCATGTCCTCGTCTCTCTGGCTGGAGGGCGGAAACGAGGCCTGAGACAGACATCGGCTCAGCCTGTGGGCCTCGGTGTTGACGTCCTCCACCTGCAGATCGCACAGTTTCCATCAGCGGTGTATTAATGACACCAGCACCTCCAGCTTATATTTGGTTTCTGGCTCTCGCTTTGTTTGAACAAGCATGCTCAGGGATCTTTAAGTATACAGACGGTTCTGCCTGTGTGGTGCATCTTCACAGGCTACATGGTCTGAATAAAAAAAATACCCAAATACAAAACATGTATTTTACAATCAACATGAAATAAAAAATGAATCAAAAACGTACTGATGGTGATAACAGCAGCAGAAGTGAAAGCTGTAGCTTGTGTTATAACTCAGCTCAACCTTTAACCCTACACTTCTGTCATAACCTCTTTTTTTTTTAAGCCACAATTTATTCTGTTAACTGGTTAAAAAAATCAGCAGAACTTTCACTGACACTCATGTGATGGGAAGCAAACAGTACACTATCCAAACAGACGGCGTCCAAGTTCTCAAACATCGTTTCCCATGCAAGAGCCTAACAACAACACAAATGCCTCGCCCAGCCTGTGGTTTACTAACCTGACTATCACAGATATAATAACCATGCTGTTAAAAAAAAACAACAACAACAGTCATGTCAGCTGGTAATGTACACTAAAGGTCTAAAAGTGTATTAAAATTCTTCATTTTTATATGATATCCTGCTGTACTTACGGTTACTATAAAAAGTATTCAAATCCCTTGAAAGTTTTCTCCTTTTGTTGTTTTTTAACATTAAAATATATTACGCTCCTTTGACAAGAACAAGACTCCATCCATCCATCATCTATACACCGCTTAATCCTCACTAGGGTCATGGGGGGCTGGAGTCTATCCCAGCTGACTCAGGGTGAAGGCAGGGGACACCCTGGACAGGTCACCAGTCTATCACAGGGCTACACTTAGAGACAGACAACCAAGCACACTCGCATTCACACCAGAACAAGACTCTTTCACGTCAAAATGAAAACCATCAGCAACTGCTAGAACCAATTTGCTGCACTGTGTTGAATTATGCGAGTCAGTTTAAGGGGTGAAGAGTTGTTTCGCATTTTATTTTTTTAATCAATTGACATCACATCGAAGAAACCAGTTTCACTTTGACATAAAATAGTCTTTTTTGTGATTTTTTGAAATGTTGTAAAGCGATAAGGAAACACTTCCAAGATGGATGAAAACGTTTTTTTTATACTCATTTTTAAGTCCAGTTGTGATCACACCCCAAAGACGTTTACATTTTTCACTAAGAGCCCTTTGGGTATTTGTTTTGTTTGCAGCTGTCACACACAAAACTGTTCTGTGCTATTTCACAACTCTGCATAACAACCTAGTCATGCATATAAAGAGATCATTACCGACACATAACATTTGAGCTGCATGATTTTGAAGTTCTCATGCTCGTACCGGGTTGCTGAATGATTAAAGCAGAAAGTGGAATTAGTAAGTGACTACTCGAGCTTTTTCAGAGGTGCATTTCATAATTCAGATTCACCTCTTTCAGACACACACCAGACTGTCCCCTGAGTATCGACTGAAAGACTTCAGTTAAGTTTTAAACCCATGACTTACACTTAACCTCATCTATGGCTTTACTAAGCTGGATTTATTCTGCTTCTCCTCTTACCCTAGTACTCGGAGCTCCTGAGTAGTTTCCTGCAGTTGTCGGCTTTTCATCTGTGTAAAGCAGGTTACTGCTCACTAGAGGGGGGAAAAAAATCACACATCAGATTTGATAATTTGTCTCATACACCCAGCCTCATCAGTGTTTGGCAGCTTACTCTAACCCCTACTTACCTGTATCTTGCTGGCTGTACGTATTGTGTGTCTTTGTGCAGCATCTGAAGATCTGCCAGGCCAGGATGGCCAGTGCCAGCAGCAGGAGGGTGACTGAGATGCCCAGGATGCTGTACTTGACAGCGTCTGAGAACGGCATCTTCAGCTCTCCAGCGGATGAAATCAGCTCCACGGGAGCCGGATAGTCTATGATGGTCACCATGACGCTCAGCATCCATGTGGCTCTGAAATGCAGGAACACAGAACATGTGAGGACCACAGGAGTTTCAGCGTGGCTTCATGGACAAGTTAAAAGTTTAAACAACATTATTATGAGCAACACATGTTTTCTTCTTGTTAGCTAACCACAGTATTTGGTCACTAACAGGAGTGTGCAGCTAATAGGTGACACATTTAGTCCTACTTCCAATCAAAGTAAATACTGTTAAAATAAGCAGTTGATTAGTCACGTTAGTCAACCAGTAGGTGATCAGTCTACAAACGTGGGACTTGCTTCTCTGTTTTATCTGATCACAAACAGAAAATATTTGGTTTTGGACAAACAACAGATCAGACTTTGAAACAGAAGGACATTTTCACTGTATTTTGACATTGAACTAGCTCACAGTTGCGCGGTATTGCGGAGCTAAAAACAAGTAGGAGTTTCCGGTGGACCACAGGATGTGACGGACCGTTTATACTCCTGTCGGAGCTTCCTTATAAGCCTGGTCTGTATGGCTAGCGAATGGGACGGCTAATGCTAACAACAACAACAAGCCAGAGCTGGAAGACGCTCCGGTGGCATCAAAATCACCCGTTTGGGATCCCTTCGGATTCCTGGTGAAGTCCGAAAAAGGAGAAAAACAAGTCCACAAGATGAAAGCCGGATGTCCACATTGTGAAGCGGTCCTCAACTATGCATCCGGCAACACGTCAGACTTACACACTCATTTGAAAAGGTAGCATCCAAGCGTAGCTGCCTGCTGGGCTGGAGCTCTGACTACATTCAGTCCTCAGTCCTCACCGCTGTCTTCTCAGTAGTACATGAGGAAGCTACAGCCAGGCAGCATCACAGGAGTGGGCTGAGCGGAGCTACTGATAGCTAAGTTCAGAACCACCTTGTGACATTGACAATGGCTCAACATGTCTCCTGTTTCACTTTAACTCTCTTTGAGTCAGGACGACTGACGTCCGTCATGCTTTTCATTTACCTTGCATTGCTAAAGTTGTGCTAACCTAGCTTCAGCTACTCCCTGTGTTAGCAATAACATCGCTGTAGTTATGCTAACCTAGCACAGCGTTAGCTAACAGATTAAAGCTAGTAAGTAACTGCAGAAATAAGTGTGGAAGATGTTTGAGAGTACAGAACGAACGTTCATCACTCCGTCAGCTTGTTATGATGATATCAATGTTAATTCAAATGCTAAAGCTATGTTCTGATTGTCCATGAATCTAATAGTGTAGATCAAATGAATGCCGGACTTGCTGGAAATCACAATCTGGTGGAAATGAGCTGCTGGGCGGAGCTCTGCGCCCTCAGAGTGCTCTTCTAGTTATTAACCATGTTGTACAAACTCACCCCAGTTATGAACAGCACACAAGCTCACATCTGGCTGCATAATACTTCCTTAATTTATTTGAAAAATATTTATTTTTTATATTTATGGCTGAACGTGGTTGTTTGCAGCAGTGTCTTCCTTTTTTATACAAGAAAAGTAATTCAGTTATATTTACAGCAGAACAATAAGGTGGAATTGTTAATGCTACACTTGTACTTTTATTTATTATATTTTCTTTATTTGATATTGAGAACGATGCAGCAGTATTTCTGTTACATTTGTATATATTGTACATTTAATTTGATTTACTGAGCTGATAACAGCTTTTTGGTTTAATACAATAAACAAATGTTTTGGATTAATTATGAGCAGGGTTATTTTAGAAAAAATGTTCCCGTTAACTAAGAACCGAACCGAACCGTGATTTTTGTGTTCTGTAGACTCCTAGTGCATATGACAGCTGAAAGTATTTTATCTGTACTCTTCTAATTAATGTTTATATTTATGTTGCTATGGACTGATTTGATCTGCCTCTTTGCTTTTAATGTAATTAACTAAAAATTGTGTTTATGTCTTTGAATTGATTTTATGTGTCTTCTTACAGCTTTGTGTGAAGCACTTTGAATTACCTTCGGTACAAATTGTACAGATCAACCTGCCTTACCTTGCCAACTGTCCAATTAGTTCTGATACAATAATACAAATGAATACTCTGTGATAGAAATTAAAACACAGTTAAAGTACTATATGGCAGACTGGTAGACAGTGTTAGCATTAGTAGCCACAGGCCTCTGTCACTGAAGACATCACTGTAGTAAAATGAATGATAATGATGCTTTTATATCAAGATGAAGCACGGACTTGTCTTCAGTTGGTGTCAGTCACACAGAAAAAAAAAAAAGAGATCAAATAAAACTTTCTATCTTCAACAAATTGTATAAATGTTGTTTTTGGGCTTTGAGTAAAAACCAATCAGTGAAAAGTTGCACATGATTTGTTTTTGTTCCTCAGCAGATTCAATTTGTAATAAAATGATAAATACTACATTAAGTCCCCAAGTGTCTGCTTCAAGTTGATTAACACTGTGGGCAATTTGGCTCAAAGAAAAAATAACTGAACATGTTTTTAGTAAATGACAAAACAGAAACAAACGTTGGCAATTTATAAAAACACAGAAAGAACTGGTTTTCAGAACAAAGCACCGTAGAGATATGAAAGACAAATAAACCTTCATCAGAAAGATGGAAATGACAGACGGACATTCGGCATACAATCAACATCAGACAAAAGCTTCTGAAGTTAAAGACGTGGAATATTGTTGTCTGGCTGATCTCAATCTGACTGACTGAGCTGCATTCCAAGTGCTGAAGACCAAACCAGAAGAGCTGAAGGTGTTTGTGGTAAAAACCCACGAGAGCATCAACAGTTAAAAACTTCTGTCACTGACTGATTTTCCACTAAGTCTCATTAAATATCAGTTATTCTCATTTTTTAGTGTTTGTCCCCTTTTGAACCACTAAACTTTGGGCTTTATATGCTCAAAGAGTCGAATCTCCTACACAGTTTTTTCTGTAGTGTACTGATGTAAACCTTGGATTTGGCACTTTATTGTAGTATTGTGTGGTACTTTTTCTGAATCTGGTAAAGTCTTAAAAAAAAAAAACCCAAACAAGCTGAACAACTTTACAAACTCTGTAGAAATACCTTAAAAGTAACACACCTGTATACCTAAAAAAGAGCCCAGACAAGCACCAAATCAGCACATATTGATGAACAGGTCACATATGACTTGAATAATTGTTCACATATAGAAAAATACTACAGCTGTGTCTCGGCTGTAAAGACACGATAATCTCCTATCAACAACGGTTTAGTCAAATGACACCTGTGTCTCTCACACTTTATGCAAAAACATGATGAACGCTGCAAGAAAAATCTATAAAGCAGTGTTCCTATTAAAACAAATACAGCAATTTGGTTATTACTTGTTCTAAAAGAGTGTAGCGTGAAAACAGAACTCTACTTTGTGGCTGTGTAGAGATTCTGTTGCTGGTTTCTACTTGAGAAATGACAAAAAATCACTTTAAAGGCAGAAACATTTACCTGCAAGAAGAAATTTAAAAATTCAGCTCTTCTTTTTCTTCAACTTTAGCATCTTGCGGCGCTACAAATCCACGCTGGGAGCTCTCACATTCCCACTGAAACAGCCTACAGGAGAAATTCAAACTCACACCTTATCATCTAACTGTTCCTCCCTCTCTCTCCGCTCTGCACACACACACACCCAAACACATGACTTCCTGCACGACATTCTTGGTGAACAGGTTCGATTAGGCGTAAGTGACATTTCGTGGAGCTTAGCACGACCTGATCCGCTGCTCTCTTCCTCTTAAAGACTCCTCTGCGGGCCAAAATGCTCAGGGCAGAGTTTACGCCAACAAAATGTGGATTTAAAACATGTCAAATTATTGCGCTTGCTGGAGATAATCCACAAGCCTGCAGCCCGAAATGCTCCTCAAATCCCATCAAGATTCTCTAAAAACAGTCAAATTCTATTTTACTTTAAAAGAAAACCAACATTAGCTGTTAAATACACTTTGCAGGGTGGCTGTGTGCGTTTTCTAAGTAGCGTGTTCAGCCTCCACTCTGCTCTGTCTGCTTTATCATCCAACCGTATCCAAACCAGCTGGAGCTACCGGTGCTGTAAAGTGACAATGATAACAAACCTCCAACTGTAACAGCTAAAGGGCCGCTAAGACGAAGACATGACTTTAAATGACATGTGTCCTACATGACTTATCTTTCAGACTCATCAGCTATTGTTTTGCCTGCTGACAGCGAGGAATGTAGGGGATAGAGGAAACGTACCGAGAAACAGATGAAAGATAAAGTTACCAGGAGGAACGAGGAACAAAAATAAATCAGCGTAACTCCCCTTGTTTACTTGTTTGAGGACGGATCACAGAATGAACAGTATAGTAAAAAGAAAGAGGGAAATAAATTAGAACTAAAATTAACTTAGTTAAACTCCAGCATGTTTTAAGATTAAGATCAGCTTGAAAAATGAGTTTGTCATTTCTTTGACTAAACAGTGCAGCTTGCTAATAAGCTTCCATGATCTACGTGATGTGACTGAAACATACATCTGTTCAAACTGCCGAATGCTTTGGAGACACTTTCATTAAATAACTTAAAATTCCTTCAGCACTGTTTTTACCAGACCAGACAGGAGACTGTTTCATTTCTCGCTGTCAATAGACCCTGAAAATATTATCAAAAGCTGATGTGCAGACATTTCTCATGGAGTTTAATAGTTTAACCTTTTTGTTGTGTTTGATTTCTACTAATGGCAGCAACTGTTTTATGTCTTTATAGCTGCAGGAAGTATTAATATCATCTAAGTGGTGAAAAATAGATTCAGTAGGCTTCCAGGCATCCTATATGCATCCTGACTGACGGTTGACTGACTGAATGATTGTTGTTGTTGTGTGGAATATATGTTGTATTGATTTTAAAAAAGGAGAAAAGGAGAAGGTGAGCTTTTACAAGATTGAATTTCCCTTCTGGGATAAATAAAGTATTTTTTTTATTTTTCATTTAATTTCATTCATAAGAACTGATGTACCCATGTAACATCGGCGCACTAATAAAAAATGTAATATTGCATGTGCTAAAAACATTGGCTAGAAGGTTTATAATGAGATTAAAAAGCAAAGGTTCAAGAATGAACCATGAAGAATCCCACAGTGTGATGAATTTCACTCAGAGGTTAGTGTAGACTTCAGAGATCATCATCACCTCAACGTCCTAAAAAATTACAATTTCCTTAATTTCAACAATTCCCTCTTCTACTGTGATGAATGCCTGATGTTTAAAACGCTTCATTATTTTGTACAAGCACCTCATCGAGGATGTCTGGCCACCCAGGCAGCAGCAGTACAGCTAGGATCAGAGCACCTACTGGAGGTCATTGAGTATCTCAGTTCTGAACTGAAGAGAAACCAAAAGAAACGTTCCATATTTTGCCTCTTATCAGCAAATTAATTGAAGTGTCACATGTCCCCATTGTGTGTTTTTCTGCTCAAAATACTGCAAAGATGATGAATTTCAGAGTGACTGTGTAACTCCTGGTTTAACGGCTGCTCTAAATGGGCTGTTCTGCTCTGAAGACCAACGAGACGCTGCTGATTGTCAGCTGGAACCGTCGATCACAGTTTGAGCTGGAGGACTATTTGTTAGTGAGGTGTTAGATCCTCCCTCGCCTCTAAAGCTGGAAGGCTAACTCTTAGTGGGGGGACTTGAGGAATCGAAGAAACATATTAATAGCTTAACAGTTTTTTTTTGTTTTGTTTTTTTACGCCTCCTAGTTTATAAAAAACCACAAAACACAATAAAAATGGATTTCCACCACATGAGACCTTTAATGCTAATGTTAAAGCCAGCAAGCCAAGCACACAACCATTTTATAGCTAGCAAGCTAGAACACTCGCAATTCTTTCTTTATCTATAAAAATCCTTCCGTTATACACCGTCCATGTTTATATACAGTCCATGATATTCTCCTATCATATCATATCAAGGAATTATGTTTTGTTTACATGTGAACACGACTCAGCTACAGCACACTGTAGCGATGGTTTGTCGCACCACCTTCAATTTACATACGAATACTCATCTCTTAATATTAAATTATGTGCAACTTTATCAGCTGACTGAGCTCTATTTAGGTATAATATACAAGATATCATGTAGCAGAAAGAACTCAAGTAACACTGGGCAGGCGAAGCTACTGATATGTTCAGGTTTGCATAGTAACAGTTAGGATCAGTGAATAGTTCTCATAATGTTCCTACTCAGCACTGTGATGATCAGGGTCACCATGGCAACTGCTCCCCTGTAAAGTTCAGAAATGACCCGTGATCCTTTTCAGTCAGCCCACCGATCACAGACAAGACGGCAGAAATGCTTTCTTCAGTACTCAGTGGAGCCTGGAAAGGAACAGAGAAGCAAAACACACGTTCAGGCGCAGACATTTTAACACAATGTGAAAAAACACAGCGTGACAGCCGTTCCTCTTACCTCCTTCCCCCCCATGTCGGTGCGGACCCAGCCGGGGTGGATGACCATACAGAGAATCCCATCAGGCTGCAGGTCTACGGCCATACAGCGACTGATCATGTTGAGAGCACTCTGAGAAGACAAGCAGGAACTTTTTACACTGATACTAATGTGGGGTTAACCTACCTTACATCCTTAAACAGTCTCTCCTTTCTGATTATGTGGTATTAAAGGATGATTCCAGTTTATTTTAACCTACTTTGGCTTTGTGGGTGACGCCAACTGCACACTTTACCTCCTTTAGTTGCACAAAACACTGTGCACAGTCTGTATCAGAGCAACTTGCACATGCTTCTTGCAGTTTCTCCCCCAAAAAATATTTTTTAAATGTTTGTTTTTTAAGTCTGGCTGCCAGTAAACACAGAAATTTAGCTACCTGGAATAAACACCTTGCTAACTGCACTGTGGACCTGAATAAGGAACAACCACAGACTGTATAAAAGATGGACGTAGCTTCCGTGACGTCACCCGTTGGTTTCTGCACTGAGAAAATGAAGCCAGGGTTTTGCTACTTCCTGGTTGACATCTTGGATTTTTGGAGCCAGTGACGCAAAAATTGTCGGAGGGGGGCGGAGCCATAGGAGCAGCGATTGGTCAGACGGATTGAGAGGCGGGCCCTCTCTGCCCGCCCACATTTACCGCTGTCTACTCGCTTCATCTGTATGGTCGCTGCCGACTGTCAATCAAGCCAGCCACGCCCCTTGCCCCGCAAAATGTTGACAATTTTTTAAAAACTAAGTACTGATTTATTTTCAGATTGGCCACCTGATCTCTGGATTTGACTATGAAAACTAATTTTTTAAAAAATCCTGAGCTGTAGGAATGCAGTATTTCATGATCTGTGATCACTTCTTTTCCAGTTCATTTCTATGGGAGCCAGGGCTTTTTGGAGTCAGCAGCTAGTGGACGTAGTGATATTGCAGGTTTTTGACACTTCCGGGTTGGCTTCATTTTTCAGGGCCGGTTGCTACGTCCATCTTTTATACAGTCTATGGGAACAACAGGCCGGCTGATCTAATCACATAGCATTAGGTCAGGTGGCAAATGTTCTTGCTGGAGAAAAGGCTATCCATCACATAAATCTATTTTTTCTTGTAGTATTGGATTTATTCACCATATGGAGAGCTGAGCATTAAATCTGGATAGTCTTGGTCTTTTCTTTCAGCTTGTTTTAAAGCAGTAAATCTTCACAGCAGCAATGTTTATCAAAGCTGCAGATTCATTAGCTGTAGTTCCAAAGCTGGGATCGCTCTCATCAATAGACACATGAAGATCTTCCAAGTCTGGCATTAACAGAACTCAGTCGTTGCAGCCATAAACTTTCTTCCATGAGTTTCCAGAGATATCTTGTCTTTTAACCGTCAAACTGAATGCCTTGTGATCATCTTCATCATGTTGCGTGAGGTAATTCAGCTAGTTTGGTTTCCAGAAAGCCAGTCTTTCACATCTTAATAAACTAGCATGTGTAGACGTACTTGCAGGATGATTTTGTCTGATGGATGAAGACCACTGATGCAGTTACCAAGATGGCTGTTCCAGGTGGTTAATATCTGTGTTTACTCTCAGTCAGACTTGACAACAAATATTTAAAATGATTAATGTATTAATCAGGAATTGTGGAAAGCTGCAGGAAGCTCACACTTTTTTCAGTGATATATACTTTTTGCATGCTGTTTTGTGAAACTCCTCCTTCCCCCAAAATCGACACAACGGAGGTGGAAAAACTAGCACAGCTCCTCGAGCCACAATGGCCATATCACAAACTAGAATTATCCTTTAAGCCAATGCTTTCCCACCATGGTGAACAATACCTTGGAAGTCCTGTAGGGATACCATTTAAAGTTGTTGGCCCCCTCGCCCCAGTTGAGCTCCACAGAGCCCAGCAGAGAGCTCATGTTGATGACAGCTGCCCTCTGGATGCCCATCGTCTTTGAGCCAGCTGCTGCTCCTCTGGACGCCGCTCGCTTCAGCAGAGGCAGAAAGGCCTGGCAGGGGCAGAAAAGAATGAATATATCACACATTAAAAATGAGGAGGTGCAAATTTATGTGACAATTTTCTGGATTAGTTCCAAATTATTGTAGTTTTATTTAAAGATTTAAAAAGGAAAATAACACTAGAAATAAATAAGGTCATCAAAGAGGCCAAATCTAGGAAAAAAAATCTATCCTAATGCATAATCTTGCCTTTTTAAGAAGATCTAGTGCATTCCCACTCAGTGACAAGTTTCACACTGTATGTGTGGAGAGAGAAGGTGACTGCTGCCCTCTGGTGGCAGCATGGACACCTCACAGGGAAACGGTGTGAACTCTCTATATAGATTTTTCTAACGAGGAATATATCAACATCTCAAGTTGCATTTGAATTTTAACACTGTAATGACCTGTTTATCTCAGTGAAACTGTATTAAATGGAGTATCTTTTAACCGATCAATACTCTGAGAAATACTAAAATACCCTGACATTTAATCCAGACACTCTTTCTCCCTGTCCTAACACTGTACACAACAGCAGGCTATCGTAATACCAATGAATGTGTTATACGAGCAGTCACAATTGAAAGTTAATCTTCTATTTTGTTTTGATATCCTCAATAAAAAAAATCTGAAAAAACACAAACAAAACTATATCAAATCCGGCTAAAAGTCAACAAAGTTTTTCTCTGACAAAACAAGTCATGAAGCCCTACAGTGGTCAGAGTTTGGGCTGCAAATAGAGATTATTTTTCCAAATAGTTTCCTCTTCTGGTTATTTTTTCAAATTATTAATAATTAATTATTTGAAAAGTGGAAAAAGGAGTAAAAAAAAAAAAAAAAGTTCCACAACCCAGTGCAGCATCTTTAAATTGTTTCTCTTTTCCAACAACACAAAAATAATTTGTGTATTCAGACAAATAAAAGCAAAAATCCTCAAATCTGAGGATTGAAACACCAAATATTTATTCTTTTTGTTTATAAAAATGACTCAGATAATTAATTGGTTATTAAAACAGCTCCTAATTCAATCAGTGCTTTGTTGTTTTCTCAAGTTTCTCAGTGACTGTGTGCAAATGAAGCTGTAGAATTAGTTTGGAAGTCCACAGAGAGAGGAGTGGCAGCTTCTGCTTTATGTGACTCACTGTTCATTTACAAAGTGAAGCAGACCTTTGGGCAGCAGTGTGGCCTTGCACTTACAGAAACTGTCCTTCAGTGGGAGCAAACTGTGAGTCAGCAAGAATCTGCCCTGCTGACACGCTTTTGATCAGTGCCTGAATTTGTACCAGCGCAGGGTGCTGCTCTGCAGTCCGCCCTGTACTCTGAGGCAAACCAAAACCAAAGCTTCAATTAATATTCATGACATGCAGCCTGTCCTAACCCAAGGGGGTTTGTTGCTTCTGTCCTTCAAGGTCATCATTTTGAGTTAGTTCCCATCATTCAGGAAAAGAAGCGCTCATGGGTCGAGCTCCTGGTGACTGAGGAAAACACAAATGTGGCTGCTTCACTTTTTTACTTCACTTTGTGGTAAAGTGAAGGCTTCCAAACAAAACTTTTTTTGACCACTGAGAAGCTGATCCATTACACCCACGTTGGCAGGAAGTACAAAACATATTTAAAAAAGCATTACCTTGGTGATCATCAGAGGAGCCACAGAATTGGTGTGGAAGTTTTCTATCATCTTCTCTGCAGTAACAGAATGAAAGTCGGCCACCACGTTGATCCCTGCATTGTTGATCAGGCAGTTCAGACCCTCTTCTTGCACCAGCTGGGCCACGTCTTCTGCACATTTCTCTATGCTCTCCTGGCTCAATACATCTGAAGGAGAGACACCAACACAGCAGATCAGCAGAACCAAACCAAAGCTGAACACATGGAAAATAAATCAAGAGATAACTTCTTGTTTAAACTGGTACAATGAGGCCAGCGTGTGTTTAAGTCACTAATTGCGCATAAACTTCTTCACTGATTACAGATTTCATGGGGGATGCAGGTGATACGTCCCTTTCAATGTCTGCATTTGTCCATGCAGACAATAACATTAAAGAAGAAAAGAACTTTAAGGTACAAAATAAGCTCATAATGTTTGCTCATAGACTCTTTGCTCAGCATATCAATCAGAACATGTTCTGAATGTGCAGAAAGTTTTAAATATCGTTACATCCTCAAACCAAAGACACAAAGGAGAACAAACAAATAAATAATGAAGATGATTCTACGCAACATACAGAGACAATCCTATCACTGTTAGTAACTTTAAATCTCTACGTGTAAGACGTTTTCCGTGACTGACATAATCAAATGGCAAAGAATAATCTTGCCAGTTAATCAGAATATACAATGTCCTTTCCATTTACAGATGCAAAAACTGTCTGTTTCAAACTGTAAAACTCCCCGACTTCCGCAGGAATGACAATTTCAATCTGAACAATAATATCAATATAATTTGTAATATTACTTTTCGCAATGCTTTGTGCAATATCACTTTCAGTATCACGGCCAATCTCAATTAAATGTACAATATTTTGTTTTCATGCCAATGTAAAGTGCAGTATTTTATTTTTCAGATGCGGCATCTCATCTGCACGTGTAATATTTAAATGTCCAATATTTCATTAATGTATTATTATTTTTAGTCATGTATCCTATATATGTCATTGTTTTTCTATCAGACACAGCAGTTTGTCATTTTATTGTTGGAATATGTTGTTTTGTAAAGGCACTGCTGGCTTAGCTTTGCCACTGACACCATTTAATGTGTAACAATGCATGAGTTGTGCTGATCTGAAGAAAGGTAAAGAAGGATTCAAGCATCAGTCCCAGGCTCTGATGGACTGAACACATGAAGGTTATACAAGGTCAGATAGAAGGAATGCAGCTTCTCACACACACACACACACACACACACACACACACACACACACATTTTGATACCAGAACATAGAATGCTTCTGCTCTGATAAAGATGCTATACACACTGGCGTACCTCCGCTCTGCTGAGGCTGTTTTGCGCTGACAATCATAACATCCTCCCTATAAGATATCAGCATCAGGTGCAGCACACAACAATGAACAAAGGAAAAGTATTAACAGCCAGAGAGCGGGAAATACCAGTAGGGACGGTTGTCTTTACAGGGTGCGGATTGAATGAATCGTGTGCCAAGAGATATGGACATATCTGTGCGCCAACGAAGGGTGAGCTAAGTCTAAACCATGGTTTCTCCCCAACCAGGTAGCCATTCACATTGCACTAAATGAATTAAATGTCTGTGTTCACCAGCCAATCACACTATACTGAAACAAATGTTTGTGTTCACATGAAGCTCCATCCATTGCTGGGGAAGTGGGTTACAGACTAACAGCTTGCTGCCTGTGATTTTCTGAACCAGTGCTGGATCCTTGAACATGTACATTTTTACAGAATAAACAGCTTTAAATGAGAAAGGTTGTCTGTCTTCTATCTCAAAAAACGAGCACGCCTCAACAGATAGATAGATAGATAGATAGATAGATAGATAGATAGATAGATAGATAGATAGATCTTTATTGATCCCTTTGGTTGAACCTCAGGGAAATTGTTGAACTGGCAACAACACAACATTAGCAATAATAATAATAATAATAATAATAATAATGATGATGATGATGATGATGGATACAGTAACAAAATTGCAGTGTGCACTTTGGTTTTTAATATCTGGCACAGTACTTTCCTTTAGGATGAATAATTAATTATAATCTTATTTTATCTGAAAACTCTACATGTGTGTTTCTGTTAGTTTCTCATTCATTATTTGCTTTTATCTCGGTCTTACCCAGAGTGACAATGTGGATGTTTGGATGCTGCTTTGCCAGTTCCTGAAGTTTCTGTGGGTCAAAAGCACAGCAGGTTGTTATGGAGTCAGGGAACAATGGCGGCCTCTGCTGGTGGCGGCCATCATTAAACTTTATTTAAATACTTAAATACACCTCCACCTCTTTATTGCGTCATCTCAGCGGGAGCAAAACTGCATTATCCCTCAAAAAAATCGATCCTAAAAGCACTACAGCCACAGCAAACTACCGGGAGGTGTTGGTGTTCGTTTACCTCCGCCTTGGCAGCGTCTCGGGCCGTGGCGATGATCTTGCCCGGTGAGAAGGCTCCACTCGCCAGACAGTGGACTATCTCCAGCCCGAGCCCCCGGCTGGCTCCGGTCACCAGCACCGAGCCGCAGTTTTTGAAATTAGCGATACTGCCACTCATCTTTGACAGCAAATCGACTCGGTGTATGGAGCGCTCGGTCCAGAAATTTCCCGTTACAGGTCGTTGGTAATCTTCCGGTGTCACGGGACTCCTCCGGTAGGGGGGAGGATTGCTCCACGGGACGCAAACCGAGCCAGAGCCCGTACATGGTGGAGATGGGTCAACAGAGAGTAGCTTTGATGACGGAGACTGAAAACAGTTGGAAAGCTGAAACAGAACAGTCAGAAGCACAAACACTTTGGATAAAATTGCATAAATAAAGCATAAACTGCCACAGAGTAAACTAAAAAAAAAAAAAATAATAACTAGGATTTATTAGAAGCGTCAAGTTATCCTAAAAATTGCCAGTCTTCTTCGTAGGCTCATATTTCCCACAATTCAGTGCGCACAAATCCTCCACACAGCTGCGTTTGCGGCTGACTCATCTTTACTTGAAGACTCTTTGGAGACAGCAGTTTGCATTCAATTAATCAGTTTGGAATTTACTGAAGAAAATATTTTTTATTGAATGAATTTAAAATGAAACAGGTGATAAATATATGGCAAAGGAAACTGAAGGGGACGCGAAAGGAGGAAATTTAATTTGTACAGTCTCAATTGTTATATAAAATTTCTGCAATCGAAATGTATTCAAGTAACGATGACAATGTTATATTTGGTTGATTTGTGTACTGAAATTATTCCCAATGTTTTAAACAATGTTAAAACCAGCGACCGTGGTTCAAAGCCGGCGAAAAGAAAAGTGTCAGGGCGCGGCTCAGTGAAGTCGCCTTTAAATGTCGTCATACCCGCTGTAACCTTGGAAACGCAATTTGCTGGCGAGATAGCTGGCTAGCCACTCTGTTGTTTCGTCAGTCTATTTCCTGTATTTCTTACTCGTGAAAAATCTGTAGTGTTTTCGTACGACTATTTTGACCACGCTGGACTACCCCACAGCTGCACTCACCACATTTCAATAGCTAGGTTGCTGTATGTGCATTCACCTAATGGTAAGTTGTATGTTGACGTGACGTTAGCTAACATAGTTGCTAAACTTTTCAAAGAAAGAGTGGAACTGCAGGTAGAGGCAACTTTGTGTGGAGACTGAAAACATTACCCGGTGAATCACCTGGCTTGAAAGTATTGCATTTCAAGCAAGGCTGAAGAAGTATATTGCATAATTTTACATTAAATATACACTGCTGTCAGGTTCATAGACGTTGATATGTCTTGTACCTTTTGTGAACATAATACAGAAACAATTTTTTGCACCCATGCTTTGACAAACATCCCAAAAGTTTTGGAATCTAACTTTTTTTTTTTTTTTTTTTTACTTTCCAGCTCTGTGTAATGTTGTAACAAAACTATGTTACTATGATAATCCAAATGACACTCTTGAATATCTGATTAACATAATCAATAAATTAGCACTTTTATATTAACATACAGAAATATGCTAAATTCCTCCTAAGTTTTTTCACCTTTTCTTCTAAAACTGAACTCTCTACTGAAATTCCTTAGTTTACTAAACAACAAAAAAATATTGCGCTTATAGAAAGATATAAAGGTTTGTTCCTTGAAACTTCTGTCTGAATATGTTGTGAGCGTACCTTTTTTCTTCGCTACCTTCCTATTTTAATTTTTTTTTCCATATTATGTTCTCCAGTTTAATTTATATCATACATGTATAAACTATATGTGCTGCTTCAAAATATTATCAAACCACATCTTTTATTGCTGTTGCGATTGAGAGACTGTTAACAGAATGATTTATATATTGAGTGTTTATTTGGAATGTGTTTAGAACAAAATGTGTGGGCGATATATAGCTATTTAAAACTTAGTGGTTTCAACATCAATTGGACAGACAATCACGAGCATGAACAAAAACGTCAAATTGAATATTTTGTGGAACATCTTTTTTAGGAAATGACTGCCTGAAGTCTTCGTCCCTCATACATCAGACATGCTGTCCCTGGCGATGCTCTCCAACTGCAGCCCTCTTCTGCTGACCAATGGAACTGCAGGATCAGTTGAGACCAGTTAAGAATGTTCTACTTCTTCACCCTGGTAAACTGACGACTCAGAATCATCTGTATTGACAAGTAAGTTTACACTTTCAAGAAATTTGTTGGGGTATTTTGGTGCATAATAATGGCAGTAAATATAGTAAGCAAGGTAAAAACAAGTAATTGTCATTTAAAAAGATTTTCATACATTTGACAGAATCAAATTCTGTTCCTGAAATATCATTCTAGAACTCTGCTGCTTTCTTTTTGCGTGTTTTGTTGCCTTTTTGTTTCAGAGGTTTAATCTTCCAGAGTTGTATTCATAAAGACTGCATCCTAGAGAGCTTTCTTGATTTGCTGTCTCGTCATAAATGTATTTTTTTTCCCAATGCAAATGATCTTTGACTCATCCCTCAGTCCTCATCAGTCCGCTGGGTTCTTTGCCATTGTGAAGTTTTCCTGTGAACACCTGTTTTTTGTACCCAGCTGCTGATTTTGGCATTGCAACTAACTTTGCTATTCCTCCAATCAGTTTTGCTTTTGTAAACCTTGAAGTTATCTTCTTCACTTGTGTGGTCACATATTTACTCCTCATATTGACACACAGCTTCAACAGCACTAACTGACACTAAAATCAAACAGCTGCGAACAAGAAATATTAGATAGGTGTCTATTTACTTTTGAACACTTGCAGTGGGGCTTTACATTTTGAAAGAGCTGTCTCTTACACACAGTGCTTTCTATATTGATGTACACTGCCTCAAATAAAAGCTGAGGCTTGGCACTTTAATGTAGCATCCATTATTTTATCTCAAATTGAATTTGCTGAAATGCAGAGACTGAATAATAGTAAAAAAAAAAAAAAAAAAAGGTGTAATTCACCAAATAGTTATGATCTGAGCTGTACGTCAGTCTGGATTCTAAAACAATATTTACATTATTTGTGTTATATTATATAGCATTAAAAACAAAAACACAGCAAATGCTGAAATCCCAAAAGTAAGACAATTTTCTCAGCAAAAATCTAAATTTGATTACACCTTGGTTTACTGAGAAAAATATGCAAGATAATTGTCACATAAAACTATGAAGTGTTTTTTTTCTCCTTTTTTTTTACAGTTAGTGGGGAGTTATCTTCAGTGCAATAACTTGTGCTTAAGACACTCAGAAAAAAAGAAAATAAACAGCAACACAGCACAAAGTGTCTGCACAAAGTTTTCTTTTCTAGTATATAATTAGTGGCTGTTATATATGGGAATATTTTCTTCAGTACCTCTTGAAAGAGTATGATCAGTGGCTGTTAATGTGTTCGTTTCTATTTTTCATTTGTTAGATTTCTCGACAAAATGAAAGAGACACTTTGCAAGAAGCTAATGTTGACAGTATTAAAAGAAGTTGATTCTTCTGATCCATTCGGTATTTACAATTAGATAATCTGGTGCTCATGAATGCTTGTTTTGTAACGGAGAGAGCAGATCTACTGTTTGCTTGTGCATTCAGTTGGTTTTCAAATATTGAAGCTAAGATGGAGGTGCAGAGATAAGGGTGACAGCACAGCTGATGGAGCTTATGCAGCCACAGCACACAGATGGTTTCTCTGGCAGCCTCCTAAGTCCAGATTTTCTTAAAGCTTCTGGTGCTTGGGAGCGACAGATACCCCAGGTCTGCTCCTGGTCAGTTAATTTGGATTTTGGCTGCTATGCCTCCATTTACAGACACATTACTTTGGCACCGAGCACAACCAGTGCAAATGATGAGCTGGTGGTGGTACAATGTGCGGTGCAGAGATGTGTTCGAGGAGCTGGAGAGCGTTAACCGTCTTGTCTGAGCGCACACAATAGCGTGGTATTGTCTCTAGAGAAAATTCAACAGTCAGTTAATGGCTTAGATTGCAGGTAGTTTGTCCAGTTATCAGTGCAGAGGGACACGCAGCACTCGGTGTTTCCGCTTTGCCAGTTCTGCTGCTACTTTAAGCATCTGCAAACTCAACCAAATCTCATAATGAATGGCAAACAGCAGAGTTCATGTAACACTTGTATTAATTTAAACAGCTGCCCCTGAACTAAAATGACTTGATGTTGCTTTAAAGAAAGTTTAAACTTAAAATATTAAAAAACTATTTCATATTCCTCATCTGAATATTGAGGTGTGTTACAGTTGCGGTTTTAGCTGCACTGCACACAGTGGACTACAACACAAAACATGGCAGACTGACACAGAGACACTCGAAGTGACTGTGATCGCCTGACCATCCAGCTTTTACTCCCAGCCGACAGTATTGATCCTGGTTAAAAAGCACAAAGAATCCCCCCGTAAATTAATATGCCATTTAATTCACTGTAGATTCTCCTGATGGCTGTCTGTCACACCTTTCTGCATGTGTTTCTCTCTGCTTGAGTGATAACTGAGCTCATGCAGAATCAGCATATTGACTCATTAAACGTCACACGCCCTCTGTGGCTATGTAACATTTAATCCAAGTGAAAGACAGGTTGAGTCGCTCCAGGAGGTTTTTCTGCTACTGAAAATGGCCATATTGATCAACTAATAGTACATCCTTTCCCCATATCCCTTAAGGATCCTCTTTCATATGTTCTTCCTGAACCATCTTATATTGGCTTAGTGGCAAGAAATAAACATTACTGGGCCACTGGGACTCAGTGAAAGGAAAAAGCATGATAAAGATCATTAACAATCTGTGTGCAAGCCAAAGGAAAAGGTATTAATTTCTGCAGCCTGTTCACTGTTTTGGATTTCCAATATGATGATCTTGCAGAAAATCTGAGAGCCTTAACTTACATGAGAATATGATTCTGTGTCTCTGTACCTTTTATGTTCAAGATTTTCAGTTACCATTAATCAGTTATACAGTACTGGCACAAGAAAGTCCTATAATTAGGAATGATATACATACAATATTGAACACTAGAAGAAGTAGTCATTTCTGTTTTAAAGGAATAGCTTTACACTTTGGGAAAGATTCTTGAGTAAAGCAGCTATAATGTATGAAATGACAAGGTCACAATGCAAAAGAGGTCGAACATAAAGAGAGTTATCACCTAAATCTGCAGCTCCCTTATAGAGTTTTATCTCCACTTTCAGCTCATGGTTGAACTGTCAGGATGCAAATTTACTGTTTTGGCTTGCTCTTACCACTCTCATAGTGTTGTTCCCTACCATATGAGAAAGCAAAAAAGCTCTGAAAGCTACTGTATACTGCCTGCTGGGACAGCACCAAACAGCAGACAGACACAGTAAGCTAAAGAGCCAGATATTTCCCTCATTAGGTTGTAGACATGAAAAAAGCTAAACTAAAAGAGATTGAATTCGATTTACATTTTCCAGGCGGCCAGAAATTCAACTGTGAGTGAGTATACGCTGCATATGTTCATTATATCAACTGAAAAAGGTAATGGTGTGTCACAAGTTGTTCCGCCGCACACAGAAAATCAGCTACTGCAGATTTAAAGATGAAGCTGCAGCCAGGAGAAAATTAACTAAGCTTTGCATAAAGACAGAGACCTCACCAGGAAATAGTCATAACCCACTTAACCTTTTCCATGGATTAAACTAAAAAATATATAAAGCGTTAGTTGGTGAGCTTCAGTGCCAATGGACTGTTTTTTTATTTAGTCTTTACCAAGTTAAGCTAAGTGTGGCTTCACATCTGTCATACAGACGTGTGAATAGTATCTCAATAATAAATGAATGAAGGACTCTCTGTACTTGTATCTCTCCGGTGTGGAATGTCTCAACAACCGTACAACTGATCCACCTCACCCTGGGCGGATGTAGCGCTGGGAATATGAGAAAGCACAGCGCCATGTTTGAAGTGGATCGGATGAGTGGTGGCCTTTTTTGGGGGGATATTTATGGGGTTTTCAATTCAAAAAACTTTATTTGTCCCCTGGGGTCAGTTCAAAGGCACGCAGAGCAGCTATATAGTAGTTAAAATAGGATAAAATAGAATTAGAAACAGAATATGCTGAGATAATTGGGCTGCAAGGTGGCTCGGTTGTTAGTACCGTTGCCTCGCTGCTAGAAGGTCGCCGGTTCGCGTTCCGGTTAGGACACTTGGGATCTTTCTGCGTGGAGTTTGCATGTTCTTCCTGTGCAGCGTGGGTTCTCCTCCAGGTTCTCCGGCTTCCTCCCACACAGTCCAAAAACATGTTGAGGATAATTGGTGATTCTAAATTGTCCGTAGTGTGAATGTGAGTGTGCTTGGTTGTCTGTCTCTAAGTGTAGCCCTGTGATAGACTGGTGACCTGTTCAGGGTGTACTCTGCTCTAAGTCAGCTGGGATAGGCTCCAGCCCTCTGTGACCCTAGTGAGAATTAAGCGGTGTATAGATAATGGATGGATATGCTGAGATAAAGAATGAGAGTAAATATTGTATTGACATTAATGTACATAAGGTGCCAAAATAATGCAGAGGTGACTGTATATGAGTTTAACAGCTAGGCCTACGTACCTGAAGGGCCATTAGGCCTACGCTATATTCTCAGCCGCTAAATAGGCACTGCAATAGTTGATCTTAATTCTTAGAAAAACACAATCTTTAAAAAGTTATGCGAGTTTCAGTGAGTCATGTCCGCTCAACAGAAAACTAGCCTTAATGTGATGCAATGAGCAGTGAGCTGGAAGGGACAATCCTCCATGTAGATGTCATTTGGCCATTTATAATAATTTGAATCTTGCAGACCAAATGCTCTGTGATTTGTCTTTCTCCCCTGACAAATTTGCTTTTTTAATCGTATGCAACTGTGATTAATTATAATAGTTCATTAAAATGTTTGTACAGTTTGCTTTTGTGCTATAGTGCTACAGCTGCAGAACGGAGTCAGTGTGTGTGTGTCTGCATTTACTACTATCTGTGAATGTGTACATGCGTTGTGATGTGACGTACGTTCACACGTGCACACTCGCCTGTGTGAAGTGTTTGCATATGCATGGGTGTGTGGCATACACAAGAATCTGGGTTGGAACATCCATTTCGATCACTTATTTAATTCGCATGAGCTATATTTAAAGAGATCATAAATAAAATACCAGGGTTTCTTTCATCAATGAATAAATCATGGCCGTTATTCTCTTATATTCATATTCCCCTCCTTCTTTATCCTCCCCATGTGTAGTTGGCTGCCTCCGGTCTTCATTACAATGGTTTGTCACAGTCGGCTAGATGTATGATTAAGTGTGTTTACATGCACCACAGTATCCTTTGGTTATTCGCACTGCTCGGCTCAACTCAACTCAACTCAGCTATTCACTCATTGAGCTTGTTTGTGTAAACAGCAGCCTGAATAAGTGCCATTCTGCCGTCATGTGGAACCCCGATTGTGACACAAGATTCAACAGTGTTTAGTATCCTGAGGGAACTTCGGTTTGCCAGAACAAGACAGAAAACAGTGCAAATGAGTGAGCAGCGTGTCATCGCCCTCAAACAAAAGAAAGTCCTCAATTTCAAGACATCACATTACATCTGCGTCCCAAATTCAAGCTGTTCCCAAATGGAGAATTGAAAAAAAAAATGGACTTTTGAAATTATAATTTGGAATTATCTCTGATTTTAAAAATGTATGGTGCTGTAAAGTCTCCCATGTAAGATTGAGTACCATGTTTCACATCCCTCTGACAGCAGCAGTGTGTTCTCTGGCTAAAAGGAAGCTTTTGTCCTGGCAGAGCAGTGAAGATGGGCTCATTCAAAGCAGTGTACATTAGCTACCAGTGGTAGGAGAATGTAACTGAGTACATTTACTCAGATATTGTATTTTAGCACAATTTTAATATGCTTGTCCTTTACTTCAGTATTTCCGTTTTTGGATACTTTATACTTATACTATACTTTATACCGCTCTGCTACATTTCACAGGGGAATGTTGTATTTTCTAGTCCACTGCATTTGTCTGACAGTTTTAGTTACTTTTAATTTAAAGATTTCACACAATGAACAACGCAACCAACTTTTAAAATACAACACATTGTTAAAATTAATCCAGTTGTTTCCAACCTTTGCTGCATCTGATGTCTTACAAAAGCAGTGTCCAGTCCAGGTCAGGTGTCTATGAATTGTTTCCAGCTCCACTAAATTTTCCCTCTTAACCTTTCATTTGGTTTCATTAAAGAATATATATTCAAATGATTTAATACCAGCCACAACAATGACATGTTGTGGACACACTAATGCCTCACTGTTAACAATCTAATGCTGTCATATGTAATAATATATCAGTCAGAGGTACCAAACCTGTACTTCTACTTTAATGTTTTAGCTACATAGCTACTAACATCCAGTCATATTCATTCAGATGTACAGCACCACAGAAAGCACTACGGCTGCCTCTTTCTGACTGGTAATGCATGAAGTGATCAAACAAACCCAATGTTCTGATGGTGATGGTGATGAAAGGACTGGCAAAAATGTGAGTAGGGGGACCAAGGCAGTAAATTCAGGCCATAATTCTCAATTTCGAGGATGCACTGCAATATTTTTTGTCTTGTTCTGGAAATTATGATGGTTTCTAGTGTCCATCGGCTTACAAGCACTAAAGTCAACCTCATGGTGGCACGAAAGACGAAGTTAAGAGAGAACCAAATCATTAGGATTCAGCCTCTGGGAATCATGAATGTCTGCACTAGTGTGAGTAAAATTCGGTGGAAAAGAAAGAGGATGAGACCTATGAACATGGTAGGCAGTGTTGGAAAGAGCAGTACTGGTAACTTTGAATTGCCAATGATCATATTTTCAGCATAAAATATGTTTTATGTTTGACAGTTAGGGTGAAAAAAAGTGTATTTGTTATTAGTATGTGGTTTTTCTTTGTCTTGTTCCTTCTGAGCATATTTACAGCTAAAGAATAGAGTTCATCTCGCATCTGCTTGAGAACAGTCTGATTTTAAATGTAGAATCTACTCCCAGATGGTAGCAGAAGGCAGCGCTTAGTGAGACCGCGTCCAGGGATTGTAGATGCTTCTTGCCTTCTGCGTTGCCTTCAGTTCAGACTCTTCCTGCAGGTTAAAACTCACACTTTAGAGTCCTCTTTAGGAGACCGGGACAGGCGAGAATTCTTCATAACTCAGTCGAAATGTCACCGTTGATGCAGAAGATGCAGAGCATGTGAAGATGATGTCTTTATTTGTGGATGACTGACACGATATCACTTGAGAGGGATTTACTTATAACGTATTGTTCCATTTCTCAACGGCTGCATCTTCAGCAAAATGTTTAATTAGATATGCTTCCCCCCCAAAATCTATCACCAGCTCCTTTTTAATGATGTGGAGTTGTAAGAAGTTATTCCCACACCAGTGCACCCAGCTCCCTGAAGCGTTTTTTTTTCAGCGCGCTCCCCCCTGCCTGAAAGTCTGACGATAACAGCTGAGTCATCTCTGCACTTCACTACCAGACAGTAATTAAACATCTCACATTGTCAACAAGAGTGAGACAGTACAGCTTGTGGATGTGAGAGGGAGAAATGTGCTGCTGATAGCTTTTGACAGGGATGCAGTGACCCACCTGTAGGCTGCAAATGATGTTAAGTAACTATCCAAAATCACCATTTACTGCTCTGTATTGATTGAACGGGGTGATTTTGGCATGTTTTTTTTTGTTGTCACAGTGCAGCTGCAGGCTGAAGGAAAGATGTACATATGGCAGTGATTATAGAAAGTTGAAATAATTGTTTGCAGGCATATGGATGCTAAATATTGACAAAACCTAATTTCATGTTGTACCGAAGGAAATGTTACTTGACAGAATTCAGAGTTTTAATACCATATAGAGCAATTTTAAATACACAAATAGTGCTTTAAAATTCAACTATTTGACATCTGAAAGAAGAAATACCTAATTCTTGTGAGAAAGTCTTACTTCTAGGTTACAAAATGCACCAAATGCTGCATCGCCAACCAAGCAAAGTGGGGTTTTGCTAAGCACCAAGGGCTACGAAGCCCCAGACTCCCTGGGAGACTTTTTAGGTAATTTAATTAACTGCACATAAACCTGAACAAGGAGGGCCCTGTGGTATTGGCTAATTTTATGGCTCTGTCCTTTAGAAGGACCCCTGTGTTCACACAGTGCATTTTCCTAACTAAAGGGGCATTTGGGGGCCCAATAGAAAATGTACCCTCAGGGCCTCCTGACAGTTTAATTCAGCCAAGAATGCTGCTTTGGAGCTCAATATGTTCGATAGTTTTACTCTGCCGTCTTCACTTGCTGAGTTATGATCAATCCAACATTGACTAAAACGAGCTAACTTCAGATTGGTCGTGATTTAACAACATGATTTAGTCTTTGACGTGACATTTGATGCAAACTGCTGTTACACTGTGTTTTTGCATTTGTAATTATTCAGAAATTGGCACTGAAATGATATAACACACCTTTGCTCATTTACTATAACTAGGGGTTATAGTGCTACAACATTAGCAGGACCAGTAGCTTATCAGAGGTTTGTCTAAATCATGTTACAGGGGCGCTGAGCCCTCATATCCGGCTTGCGCCCTCGTACCAAAATGCCGATTGAACCCTAGTAACACTTGGGCCATGTTCTTACATGCTGCCGTACAACATGCAGTCTTCATGAAAACGATCTTCTCGGCTGTGAAAATATCCCAGCACCATCACAAGACAATGTATCTGATCATTAAAAACGTTATAATGACTCCAGCATATTCCAGTTGTGGTAGATACACCGTTAGACGGTGCAAAAAACGATCGAATTTGGCGTTTTCCATGCTGAGGCGCCATATTGTTTTGGTGTTAGCTGCTCTTGTGACATTTCATGTAGGTTACATGCAAGGTCAGCTGACCTACACAGTGAGATTTCTCGATACTGAATGATCTTTGACCCACTGGCGCGGGAGCTTTGACAGAAAAGGTTGTGTCGCGAGCTGTTATTGTTGACGCTTGGACATTTAAAGATGTCATCCCGCGGCATAAAATGGAAGAAGGCAAAAATCTGTCCGGGGCAGAAGAAGATGACTTCTTTTTTCATCAGGTTTCATGAGCTAAAATTTCTCTCTCAGATAGCCTCAGAATGTCCCATTTAAGCTTCAATTTTTCAAAGGCTTCGTACCGCGTAAAGGGAGGTGGTGCTGGTACTGCAGCTGATAAAACACATATCAGAAAATGGATTATTCTCCTAGTATGTATTACAGAGAATATTCAATCAGTACATTAGTTTTGCTTTGATTTGGCCATTAATTAAAGTGATAGACTGCATTATGGGACAGTGTCTGACCTAAACACACTTCAATACAGAATCAGGTTTAAATATGCAAAGTTTAAAGTTTAACAGCTCTGATGTGCAGCTGTCAGTTAGAAATCAGCGGCTGCATCGGTCAGTAAAATAAATATGTTTACCCACGTTTAACAGTTTTCTACCAGCATTCCTGTCTTGCACCATTTACAGTAGCAGCGCTTTTTACCGTCATATTTTTTTTATTCCTCATTGTTCTCTATTTAAACAACCTGTTGACTGAAGCAGCTGCACACGATTGTTTCATTTCAGAAGAGTTTATGTGAACGCGCACGAGTCTGAAGCAGAAAGTCTGATAACCACCTTCGTGATAGCTGTGATCTCTGGCTGGGGCTTTAGTTTTTATCAAGCCAGTTTACACAAAGAAAGCCTGGCTATGTCAAACTTGCTTCGTGCTATACCCCTCAGGTCAGAGAGAATAAATATCAGCCTGATGTCACTGAGTTGGTTAAACTGATGTTGTTGAACCTGTTCTGAAAATTCTCAACTTCAACTTTACCAAGTTTCATGCAACAGAAAAAAAGCACAGCAATGCTCCATTCACTTTAGTCATAGCAGTGCCAGGCAGCTTCTTCGCTGAATTTGCCACAACCTCCTAAAAATAGCTGCTAATTGCAGCCCTTTATCCAACTTCGTATTCAAACAACTTTGTCTTGTGCACCATCCACCTAATTTAACTTAGGGCTGAATGATGAGGCTGAAAAATTTAGAACAATAAAATGTTTCATTTCAGTTGATATTGATCATTACTGATTATTCTACATTACCTGTTTTTGATGAAGACCAGCTGAAAAAAAAGGTTTATTTTGAATGTAGCCCCTTTAGATATTTTTTAAGGTACACATATAATCATTCTAAAGTTGACAAAACAGTAATGTTTGCAAACAAAAGCGGTATGACCTGCTAACATTACGCCTCTTCGCTACAGTTACACAACATTTTGACGTTTAACATTTTGCTGTAATTGTGACTTGTGACCAGCGTGAACTCACACAGTCTCTCTGAATAAGACTTTTATCAGCTAAATTCATTTTTAGTGATATGTACACTTTTCTTGTGCAGCTGTGTGTCATATAAAGATTTCAATGCCTCTGATTAATTGATGTGTGTTTGCACCAGCTCCTCAGTGAGTAGGGAACTTGTGCGCTTGCTGTATTATTCAGTTGGCTTTAAAAGCATGTCAAGTCAATTACAGGGGTTTTACTAGAAATATCATGTCCTGTCCTACTATCTCAGGAGTAACAGCTCAGCGTAGCTGCAGAGAAAACCTCCCATCCTGGATTCAACTGGAAAAGTTTAAAGCTTCCAGTGCATGACTGGAATTTAGCCAAAAATTTGGGCTTGTCAGTTTAGATCACTGTTTAAGTTCAGTTTTACGGTTATATTTTTATTGCAAGTTCTATGTAATAGGCTCTGCATCCATGTTTTTAGTCACATTTAAAGCTTCTAAGACACATCATAGTTTTCCCTTTTGGTTATGTCAAATCAGATTATCTCCTCTTGATGCTTCACACAAAAATCAGGCCACATATTCCATCTTTCAGATATTTAAACGATATATTTGGGCCTATCTAAGCTTTATAAGTTCAATATTTGTGATAACATTTACATTGAAGTCTGTTGCACATCAACTTTTAATTGATGTCAACAAAAATTTTAGGTCAGGCCACGCTTTGTGCAGAAGCTCAGGATCGCTTCAGCAACTCAAAGGCGAGGGAGAGGTGTTTTGTTATGCAGTTTCATTTCATTCACACAAGAGGAAAACCGAGACAATGCCTCGTGGTGCTGACTCAGCAATATCGCCTCACTTGTTTCTCCAGTCATTTTCATTATGCAGCTGGGAGAAGGACATCATGCTGCAAATAAAGCTGTCTGACTCAGTGCTACAGTGAAACATGCATTATTTCTATCATCGTCTTGACGCCACTGCATGCTAAGCAGTAAATTTTAATTTAAAACGCATTTGAAGTTGCAGTTGCTTGTGTTACATTGCCCAACACTGACAACTAACACCAAATGTGTCCAATTTCTATAAAGTAACTACTGAAGCTTTAAGCTGCGCACCGTCTTGATCTGGTTGGGATTTGCAGCCATTGTTAATCCTCCCTACGCTTTTGCGAGCAGATGGAGGGCGAGGGAGCAGTTTAAAGCTGGGAGGCCTCGATAAAATGGCCAGGTTGGTATGCAAAAGGCCAGCACAACAGGAAATAAGCAGGAAATGTACCTGAGAGAATGACACAACATAGCATGGCTGTGAAGTAAAAAAAAAAATCAAGGTTGACACGGTAATCTACCGCTGGCAGTTATTCGAAAAAAAATCCCATTCAAACAGCGTCAAAGATAATTTTATCTTAAGATATTTTATTAATATTTTCAATTGACAGTATCAGCCAAAAACAAACATTGAAAATGAAAATCATGTCATGGCAACGGTACACAAGAGTTTTAATGGAACAAGATGGTTTCAGGAGAAATAGAGGTGGAAAAATCATTATCAGTTCCATTACAGATTATAAATGCGATCACTTCAAACACATCTGTCTGCAGTTTAGTTTGACTATATATCATATCTAATGCAAAGTTGAAAGAGCAAGGTAATGGAGGGGTCAATGAAGCCGGGACAGGGCTCAGGGGTTGCCAACAGGTCAAAAGGTAATTTCTGTGTAATTGAGGGTTTGGACTTTTGGTCAGGAGTTGCAAGTCAGGCACAGCATGGATGGGAATGAGGTCAGAAATGGGGGAGAGCTGGGAGGAGAGTCTGAGGGTGAAAAGCTAGAGGTTTCAGAAAGGTCATGTTAGGGGTCAAGAGGTCAGCTTGCAGAAAAATAAGGGTTTCAGGAAGAAGAGCTGTTGCGTGCTGACAGTGCAGTTATCATTCATTCTGTATTTGTTACTTCTGGAGGGTTGGGGGTGGGTTTGGGACATGACTGGGAGGGTAGGGGGTGTCCGGCACATGCACCTGGTATAAGTTGCCACTCAGCTGAAAGTGGGTGTGGTCTCGGGAGAAAAGGGCGGGGCAGGCAGAGAAAACGATGATATGCAACAAGAGAGGAGGAGGAGTCACAGAATTGGGTCCCTGCAGAGGACGGTTTCCAGCTCGCCGCGGTAGAGCTTCCCTCCGTCGGACAGGCTCATGATGCTCTCCTTGTAGCCCTTCAGGTTCTTCTGCTCCACCTCCTGGAGGAGACACAGGGAGGCGGATACACTGAGTGAAGCTGAGGAGGCCAGAATCACAAACCATGCTAGGCTAGCTCAACCAGAATTAGTTAACTATGTGGAATTTTTATTTTTTAGTAGCCTTGTGGAACATGAAAAACAGTGGTACACTTTAAAAATACGGTCTTTAAATAAAGATGTTTCCTGTGATTTTATGGATTTTAACTGTTCTGGTAAATTACACACAATAGCTAGACATTTTAAAGAGTAAAGTATTAATTTACTATGTTAACTATAGAAAACCCCATAAAACGAATAATGTCCACTTAAAGAATTTTTTGCATATAGTATTTCATTCCTTTATGTGTGAGTGTATAATTACACTCTTCACACTATATTTAAATCTAAAAAAAAAATATCATTATTTTACAGCTAATTTACATTATTTGAAAGAATAAGTATGTATAGTGAGAACTGAAAAATTGTAAGGATTTAAAAAAAAAACTTTTATTTTATGTATTTTCCCAGTTTTGTTGAATTGCAAATAATATCTAGTAAAATTACAAAAAATATATTGATTAATTTACACGTTGACTATATATAAAACAAACAAGATGAAAATGTAAATTATATTCAAATCAAAAATCTAATAGTAATTAGGGTTTTTTTTCTTTTTTTATGGCACCTTTTTTTTTTTTTCTTACACTGTAGGTTTGGATAGAGGTGCTAAACCGTTAATAAGCTTGAATGATTTACTGGTATTAGCAAACCTTTTGATCTGAGCTTTTGCAGAGCTGAGAACCGGAGCAGTCAAACTTTCTCAACACATGCAGAACGCTTAGTCGAACAGTCATAGCATGACGTAATGGAGTGCTGTGTTTAAAATACAACTTTAAATGATATTAGATGCAGAAGTAAGTGCAAAGAAATTGGCTTGTGGACCAGCTGTGTAGACTACAATCAGAGACAGCAGGCTCTTTATCTCCCTCTCACCATCTTGTTTTTCAGGTAAAGGTCTCGTAGCAGAGCCTCCAACTCTTGCTCATCGATGTAGCCGTTTCCATCCTGGAAGAAGTTAACAGAAACAACACAAATGTTATTTTCATTTTCAAACATTCACAACGGTCAGAAAAGGAAAAACATGATTTACAGATCGCTGTTTTGCGATGTTTAGCTGCACCTATGATGATAAATGATAATTGCATTTGTTCCTTTATCCCCAGAGATCCAAACAGTACGACTTCACTCAGGAGTGGCACCTCAGAGTTTTGCTTTGAAATCAGCTAGAAGAAGCACCACCCTTTACCGTTTCTTTTCCTTACGATATTCTCTGCAAGTTGTGTACATTCACCGCTGACTGAATAGGTTAGCTATAAATGAAAACCTGTTAGGCTGTACGTTAGTCATGCCATTGAATGATGCTGTGAAGTTACAGTCGTGCAAACTCTGTGTGTCATGTTGCCATGGGAACCTACATACATTCATTTTAGTGATGCAGAAAATTTATCAATTGGTTTATATGCTTGATATTGATTTGCTGCCAAGCCCATTTAACATTGCCTCTATTGCAGCTAGTAGAACACGGATTAGAAAATTGTTTAATCTGTTGGTATTGGTATTCAATAAACGTTAATAAAGTAAATTTTGCTTTGATTTGGCCAAGAACTAAATGGAATTCCATGTATCCTTGAGAGTGTCAGACCTTGTGGAGGTTCACGAGTAAATGTATTAGGGTTAAAGTTTTGGCGCTCTCATGTGCAGCTGTCCAGTTGGTGCGCTCTCAGTGCAGCTGTTTTTTCCTGAATAGTAAAATGAATATGTTCACTTACAGGATTAACAGTTTTCTACTAGCATTCCTCTTTAGCCTTTTATGCTCTAGAGATGTTTCGGTCAGAGCTTGTTTTTTTTTGTGCCCTCGATCTGCTGATACCTTACACACAGTTCTAATATATTAGCTGTAATTCCTGGTTGAACCACCAGGTGTACCTCCTTTTTTTTTTTTTTTATACTGTAGTGACCCAAGGGGAGGTGCAGGTATGTGTTGGCAAGCAGAGAACATTGTGAGGGTTTAGCTAGTAAAAAGGCACCATGACAAAGTCCTCTGTGATGCCTAATGACCTCCAGCCAGTGTGCCTGTGGTAACTCAAGCTGCATCCAGCTAGGGTAACATTCTTACAACCCAGTGGCATATGTGGCCACTGTGTTAGTGTCCTTAATCATGTTTACCTGGCTGAAAACAGCAATATCAGGATGGGAAAAACTGTCTAGTGTTCTTAAATTGTATTACAAATTATTCAGTCATTGATTGATAATCCTGCATTAATTAAGAAAGCTACTCAAATTTACAACACTTGTGTGACAGCAAATATCAACAAAGGATCAAACTATGGTTAAATCTAATACCAATCAGTTAAAAATTGCTTTGATGGGCACCGATCCAATCATGGCATCCCTTAAAAGACACAATGACAACCCACATTCTCTTTTTCTTTGGAGCCCACACAGATCCCTTGTTCATAAAGAAAGCTGATAACTAATGTCGCAATGCCAGCTCTGATCAGAGTTTTAGGTTTTGTTGAGCCAGGTAGCACAAAAACAGTTAGGCTCTGTTGAACTTGCTTCACAGTACACCCTTCTAGGATATGCCTTCATAACATCGCTCTTTGTTCTGAAAATAGCAACATTTACTTGCAGCTCTAGCAGAGGGAGGAAAAAAAACAACAGTATGCTGCTTTACTGTCTGCTGCGTTAGCTTCACCCTCCATTTCTCGCAGAAAGATGACTTCTGGATGCTGAAATATGCAACACTGAGTGTGGCTTGTGTCACCACAGACCCTCTTTTCATAATACTGTAAGCGCAAGGGCTTTGTTTCTTTTTATCAGTTTGTCAATCACCATTGTGTTGTCATGGTGACTTAGCAGACATTTATTTAAATGAAAGTCTTTGAAATTACCACTCTAGATAATAAAACAAAACCTACATTACTTTCTAAACCGGGCACCAGTTACTGTATGTTTAGATTCTGAGCTGTTTTGTTCTTTTGTCCTGCCCTGCTGCTCAGCTTCATTCAGTATTTCATGGCAGCAGTCATGAATGTACCGGCCAAACGATTTAAAAAGACTTCCCATTCACAACTCTGTGTAGGGGGAGGGTTAGCTGCAGAGTCAATATGGAGCCTCTTTGCTAATTAGTGAGTTATGTCTCACGGTGGTGTTTATAGAATTTGGGCCCAGAAAATAAGTCCAGATTATTGGAAATCTTCCCTTGGCAAGTGACACAAAACCATGTTCTGTTCATCTAGGCTCGGTCTCAAGATGATTTCATAGCCGAGTGTCTTGCCAGTCTTATTTTTTTTTCCAACTTTGGGAGATGCTCTTTGATGTTTACAAAGCCAGAATGAAGTGTCCTAGATCTTGGGAATAAAGTGTGAATTCTATTTATTTTCCCTTTACGGATGAAAGACCCGGCTCTCTGCAGAGCTGTAGAAAAGCAGAGCAACATCAGGTACCAGCCAGTCTGTCTTAAGTTGCGTGCCATCTTGCGTTTTAGACATTTTCAAGTCCTTGCACAGTTTGGGGCTGTGGCACTGTGAGCCATGTTAGTGTTCAGCTGACCGGCCACACTTTGCCCCGCACACGATCTCTCAGCACCAGAGACAGCAGCTGCCTGTGTTTCAGCTGCAGGGACTGAGCTCATAACAAAATGATGAAACTAATTACACACATAAATGGTGGTGCTCTATTCGCAGAGGGTGTCTTCATGAATGGACTGCAGCGGCTCATCTATAATTGAACATTCAACCCTGTCTTCTGCAAGTGAGCTTTAGAGAGTGCAAGCCTTCAGTCCAACCCGTCACATGAACTTGCACGCAATCCTCTCCACTTCTGATGAACTGCTCTATCCTGGCATCTTGCTCTCCAAATGTTTTTTTTTGTTGCTAAAGATGGTATAATAACTACGGCTGGGTCAGGGGTAGAAACACAAAATAACATTGGAAATATTTATCTTGAAGGTGGGTCTATGTAGAGGTGAAACATTTTCAAAAACCAAAACGAGAAGTTCAGTTGCCTTCTACTGAAGCACCCAAGATTTGGCTTGAGTGTCCATTGTTGAAAATAGGAGTTTGCAGGGGCTGCGATTGCTCAACTGGTTGAGCTAGCGTCCCACGCACAGGGGCTATAGTCCCCGACGCAGCGGCCATGGGTTTGAGTCCCACTCATGGCCCTTTCCTGGAAGTCCTTCCCCCATTCTACTCCCCCACTTTCCTGTCTCTCTCTCCACAGTCCTATTTCTTAATAACTTTAAAAACAAACAATACCAAAAAAAGAAATAGGAGTTCACCTAAAATTCGAGATCCCTGCACTTACTGCAAAGTCTTTGGTATTGTCAGTCATAGGTCGTGGACTTCATCAACAGATTAAGATAATGTGTGGCTTAAAACTAAAAGTATACGAACCCTGTGCTAAGAAGCACTGGTATAAAAATGTAAAATTGTTTTGCATACATTTCAATCTATTGCTAGGTCCAGACACAGAATACAGAAACAAATTATTGATGTGATAACTATTTGGATTTTTACAGTCTTTTTTGTTATCAATCATCAGATCCAAAAAGGTGTTCCTGGACTAGAGCTGAACAGTTAGTGAACTTATTTTATGGCCAAGTGTAGTATCCAAATCACAGGAGCTGGAAACATTTGGGAAAGACAGAATATGACAGAAAATACTATTTTAAATGAAGCTTTGTGTTGCTACAGAGATGCTTCACCTGCAAATAGTATTCTTTAGGTATAAGGGATGATGCTTGTTTAGTACAGACTGCAATCAGACTAGTGGAAATGCAGTGAAACAAATACCATTTGCGCTAAAAAATATAAAAAGAAAAGGGGTTGCAATATGATTTTTTTTTTGCATTTATGTCCCAAATTGGAACCAATTCAACCTCTCTGCATCACTGTCATCTCAACTCTACATTTACTATGTAATATTATTGACAGTGGAAGTGACGTATACTCTAAATGGAAATAATACAATATCAATTACAGACAGGAAAAACTGTTGAGGCGTGCTGAAATGTATCGTGTTGAATAATGGTGTTGTCTGTTCTGTAGTTTTAGACTGTAAAAGCACTTTAATGACTGAATAGTTCAGTGAGTGTTTTGGATTACATGATGTGGTTAAATCACTGCTGCTGAAATACCATTAGAAAGTCATACATATATTTATTTTAGCTCACATGTAAAACAGAGAAATATGAAAAGCAGTTTGCACACGAGGGCAGAGCGAGCAGCCGAGCTAACTCTGCCACATCAAGCTGAACTGTTTATTCCCTCATAAACTGAGTCAGCCTTCTTACAGCTACCTAGATTATAGTTACTCCCTCAGGCTCACAAAACTACACAAGATATCATAAACAAGAAAAAACTATTCAGCAGATGTACAGCGTGCTGCTCCCTCCTCTCTCACTCTGCTGCCTTTTCCCTCTGCCTCATATCGCGTCCATCCATCCCTCCCTCCCTCCGCCCGTCGTCCCTCCCCACCGATCTACTGCTAATGTGGAAAATATGGCCATTAACTGAACCACTGCTCAACCACCCTGAGCTGTTTACAAAAACACAGGTGTGCCAAGCCCAACGTATTTCCCTAGATAGACAGGGAGTGCCATTGGTTAACAAAAAAAAAAAAGAAAAAAGAATTTGCATATTCATGATTTTAACAAAAAGGAAATTCCTAAACAAACAGCGCTGAGTCATCCACACAGCAGGCTTGCGTGTTTTATTTCAAACACTCACACAATTACTTTTCCTCTTCCCACTCACTGTAGTAGCATATCAGCTTTCAGACACTGTAAATAGCCCCACCACTTTTCCGACTATCCTCTATTCCACTATGTTAGGCTAAATTAAATTAGTATCCCCCCCATTTATTATCTGAGCCCTCCTTGGCACACAGCTGTAAAACTGCAGCATCCACTTGGAACTGTCTCGTAGTGCTTACAACGGACATTATCAGTTCAGGGTTACAACATTTTTAACATGAAAATATCAACACTGTACGATGTTTTCTCCAATTTCACCAATTTTCCAGGGACTGTTTTGAACTGTGGCCATTTTCCTATTTTCTAAAGATGTTTAGTAATGAAGAAGTTTAACAATAAGATAGATTACACATGATTTGGAAGGATTTTTTTCAGTGTGGCATGCACATAAAAGTGGGCTTCAATGGGCATCTTATTCACTGAGTCATGAGTAAATTTATCAGTTGTGCCACCTATGGGAATTTACAGTGTGTATATAAATATGATGTATAGGTTATGGAGTTAAGATGAAGGGTTAACCCTATATACACTCACCAACCACTTTATTAGGGACATCAAATGCAATCCAGTACAACAGCTCTGCCATAAATTCTACTTTTACGAATCTTCTTGAAGTTCCTGTTGACTTTGAAAGGTGATAATTCTGTCTTATGTGTATTATTGATTTTGACATTACATTCATGAGTGCTGTTAATACTTTGCCTACATGAGGAAAGCAAAATATTGTGTGGAAATGCATTATAGCCTGGATTACAATTACAATTTTATTTATTCTAACTCAGTTACTTTTTATTGTGATGTATTAAACAGTTTCCTGTTAATGCAGTTGGTTTTTTTAGATGCATGTTTTGATTTTCTTGAGTCAAAAATGCTAAATAATGGATGCACTGTTCAGATTTGAATGGTGATATTCAAGTTGGAATATTTTACAAAATTTAACTGATAACTAAAACAATAAAAAAGACAAACAAAAAACATTATTTTCTTGATGAGCGGGCTGTTAGCAACATTTTAGATAAAAATAAATAAAATCAATGCTCGGGTTTCAGGGGGGGTTAAAATAATAACCAACATAAAGGCTAATAACTGACTTAATCCCTTGACTGATTATATATGTATAAAGTACAAGTAACTATGTTTTATTTCGCAGTACAAGATAAGTAACTCTTTCAACTGTATTAACATACCGTATGAAATTAAAGGTTGATTGATTTCTTGATCAGACGATTAAAACGAGAAAAAAAAAAAACTGTTCAAAAATAAAACTGATTTCATTCAACAGCATGTTTTAAAAGTGCTCCCACAGCCAAAACTCCCGAGGGACCTAGTTGTTGCAAGTGAAATAACTTTTCCTCCTATTAAATATGATGAGGTGTTCAAATGCTATCATCCAGCATTGAGTATGCCAATTTATCTCAGAGAACATGGACAGAAAACCCCAGGAGCAGCCCGGCTTCTCAGGAAGACAGATGAAAGGGAGCATCCCCGGCAAAATACATTGACAAGTGAAATCTAGCGGAACAAAAGCTAACCCAGAGGGTCAGATATCAGCTCTGTGTTTGGGAGTGTGTGGGGTGTAGCTGACAACTGTATTATTCCTACTTTGAATAAAATGTCACCAACCTTGTCATAGTATGTGAAGATGGCATTGAACTGCTCAGCGGTCAACTTGACACCCTGTAAAAACAAGGTTGGAACTGGATTACCAGGCTGCAAACTGCCAGAAAGCACCAGTAAAACAAGTCTCAATCTAAAAAAATAAGCATATCGTGGATATTAAATGGTGTCTGTGCTGTGTTAAGTATTTCACTGGTATTAATTGTGCATAATGTAGCCATTTTGTTTTGCATTAGCATTTCCCTACCTGGAATTTGAGTAGGAAATTCTCCTGGACGGGGAGAAGCCTTTGGGAGAAGAAGGACTTCATTAGCGGACATAACAGTTGTTAAATTATTCAGAGCCGCTGACTTTGAATGAACATCAGCAGGCAATGTGTTTCAACATTTATATAGCGAGCAGAAGCCAGTAAAATTGCACATTACCTCGCCATCTCTGACAGGCCCAACTTCCCATCTCCATTCAGATCAAACATCCTGAGCTAGAAAGCAGAACAGAGATTGGAGGACACAGAAGACAAGCTGAAAGGAAAGTTTTTTTTATAGGTATATGCAATAAAATGTTGGAAAATCTTAGAAACAGAATGTGGAGCCATAATTTTTCTGTCTTTATTATACATCCGCACCACTTTCTCATTGTGCGAGATGTTTCTAGTTCTAATAAAGGGACTGTCCATAAACCTCGCTTCAAATATTCCAGCCTGTGTCGCTGAATAATACCCCAAAAGGTTCTTTTTTTAAGTAGGCAGCTACTTTGGGAGCAAAGAATATACCAGAAATTGCACAATGAGACTTTCTCAACTTAACTTTTTTCCTCAGAGTAAAGCGAAACATGGCTTAATATTGTTCTGTAGAGCTTCAATTATAAGTCAGTTCAACGAAAATCCATCTCCAGCTCGTATGATCAATAAATAGGCTTATATATTAAGAAAAAAACAAAAAAACAAAATTAAAAGTATGATGTTCTCACGTTTACTGCTTTTCCTTGTCTTATATTATTATAAACAAAATATTTTGAGGTTTTGGACTGTTAGTCAGAGGAAACAAGTCATCCTTATGTATTTTTTGATGTCCTTTTATGGTATTTTTAGTATAAAACCGTTAATCTCAAACATGTTGACAGTTTCTAGTCAGAGATTTTCTTACTGAGAAACAGGTTGTGAGGTTGACATTATGCTACCTGCAGCTGTTATTTGTAATCAGAGCTTTAAAATGACATAAAGCCATGTGTTCATTCTTTGGCTGGGCATTGTGCCTGGTGTTGCTGGCATTACTTGTTATTATTCCATATTCTTTCTGACCGTGGTATTGTTGGATATATGTAGACTAATCCTGGCCATCATCCTGCACGATGTTTGTGTACATTTGTTGTTTAGATCTGCTGCTCGAGAAGTCTCTGTCACAGCAGCATGTTCATTAAAACAATCTTATCTTTTTCCTTAATTTCAGCCTCTAATTTCAGCTTTAGTGTTGGATATCCTTGTTAGAAAAGCGTTAAAGCACAAGCAGCACACGTTAAACCAGCAGCACCTGAATGCTGTTTGAGCCTGTGCTGTTATTTAACGGGGGGATTATTGGACAAATCTCTAAAAGCTCGCTGCTTTCACCAACTCAAACAACTGGAAAGAAACAATAACCACCAAGTTTATCTGCAAGAAAACTGCTGCAGAAAATCAGGTCAGTTCATCTCTGGGGCTTCCAGGAAGAAGCAGATGTTAGCACATCTGGGCTGCAAACTCGCAACCTGCCGGACATGATGGGTCACGACCACTCAGCCGCACAGCGCTGCTGCCACCAACAGCCTCTGAGGTCCTCCAGGCCAGATGGGCATTAGACATAGACCTTTCATCACGGCTTCATGCGGCTCACAGTTAGTTTCACTGACGCTTTCAAGACTTATTATTTCAGTTTAGCCGTTTGTAGAGACAATGGCGCATAATTAGCATCTCATTTCAGTTTAGTCACTATTTTCTTCTAATTTTATTCCACTGACGCATTTTCTACCCTTAGAGACGACGTGGTAACGGTACAATTACGACTCTCACATTCTTAATGCTGTGCACACCGTACATGTGGGATTTACCATTGTGTGTTTGAGTGTGTGAGTCTTACTATGGTCTGTGTGTACTCCTGCAGCTTCTGGTCATCATAGTGTCTGTTAGCCTTCTCCAGCAGGTCTGAAAGAAAGCCCTGAGGACAGAGACACACACAGATAAGAAAGGAAAAAAAAAGAAGCAAAGTAGCTCCATCTGATCATCAATTTCACATGAGACAGAACATACAGAATTCAATGCACAGCATATGCAGGGAGTAAAATATGTAGATCCAAAAATACCATCACAGGTCATAGATTTTATAAATATGTCCACATTTTAGCAACATACAGTATTTGGTATGTTATATGAAAAAAAAATATTTTTGCATTAACCCTCCTATAATCTGATCATTCAATGTTTAACATCTCAAAATAAGTCATTGACATCATTTTTTCAGTTTTATTTAAAGGGATATTTCCACATAAACATGGGTAACCATTTTAATTATAATGTTTTCTGGAGGTTTAAATTGCAGGGATCAAATTGGGCCCAATGAAAAAAAATGTCAGTAAATTTGAAGGTAATAGGAGAGTTAAGAACAAAATTAAATTTAAAAACAGCCCAAGCTTCTAACAGTGCAAACAGTAATTGCTGTCAGAAAAAGACAAAGTACCTTCCACTGAACTAAAAGCAGTTATAAATGATGCTACAAATATCCAAAGTAAAATAAAATAATGATAGTGGGAGTAGAGGAAGAAAGGGAACAAATGAAGGACACGTTCAAATAAGGAAAAATAACAAGGAAAACTCAGGTTAAGAAGGCAGAATGAAATTATAGAATGTAAAAAAATACCAATACACAGACAGAATTATTAGATTATGGAGTGATTTATGGGTTCAGCTTGTGTTCTGTATATCAAAACCTAATAAAAGTAAAGAGAGCCATTAGTTACAGTAAATGTAGAGCAGTAGAAAGATGACAGACAGTAAATGATCTCTTAAATGAAGGTGCTCCATTAGCGTTACGTCAAATGTATTATATCACTTGTGCGGCGCTTGAGTCAATATTTTCCACGTCTGCTCACAATTATGTGGTGAGACGCATGTCTGCTGCCTGAGTTCTCATCTGTATTTTTCCGAAGCTTTCAAAAAGCCACACCTGAGTAACTCATCTGTACCTGGTCAGCTGGAAGGAATGTGATTCCCACAACAGCCCAAGCAGCCCAATTTGTACATGACGCGTAATCGCTGACCCCATTAATGCTCCGCTCTCCTGCGTGGAGCACTAGCCTTTATATAATTTCACAAAACATTCCCAAGAGG
>NW_007581407.1:0-51581 GCF_000690725.1 Stegastes partitus | reverse complement strand
TGCTGAATGTGTATTATCTCCTCTGTATTTGTTGCCCAGAGCCCTTCCCGTTCCTCCTCAGACAGCCCCTCCTCCCAGGATGGTCAACCTGTGCCAGGCGACCCAGACGACCATCATCGCCCCCAATCCTATGCTGCAGGGCGCCATCCTGATGCAGCAGATGCAGGGTACAGTTTGGATTATAGTGTAAAGACAGCACCATCTGGAAAAGGAGAAAATGGCTCCTTATAAGGAGCCGTAGACCTGTCATTGTCATAGATATATATTATTGTTGGGTTATGATCTTGAGGTTTCTTATTTCGTTGCCTATCTGTCTCCTTTTATGCCCTGCTGTTGTCCAGGTAACATGCGGAACTTTGGGATGGGCGGGCAGCAGTTCAGGCAGTTCTTCACTGCAGGAGCCAGGTCGTCCCTGCTTGGGCCGGTTCCCATGGGCATGGCCATCAAGTCCCCAATGATGGGTTTCCCAGCCGCACGACCCTTCCACCCACATGCTCGCTACTACAACAACAGCAACACCATCACCACCACAGCCCCCTCCGCCTCTTCCACCTTTACCACAGTAATTACAACAGCACCATTATAATACCTATAAGCTTTGTGGAGGTTTTCGCTCTTGCTTAAACAATACACAGTAAACAAGTGCACCAGGATCAGAATGTTTTTGTTCATTTGTATAAATTTTCATAATAGTTTGATTTGAATATGCCTCACTCAGGGAAAGTCTGACATTCCATCTTGTGCTTGACAAATAAGCAGATGAAGTTATTTCACTATTTTAGCTCTGGTTTCTTTTTAATGAAGGGATGACCAGCGTGTATTGTTATGAATTTTCATTTTTGGACAACAGTGAAACAAATTTTCTGTTTATTTGATTTCTGTAAGCAAATGTGCCAAAAATGAGCATTTCAGCTTCTTATATATTAATATGTGCAGTTGTTTTGTGTGTTTCATGTTGTTAGAATATCTTTAGGTCTTGGACGATTGGTTGGCTAAAAAACACGCACTTTAAATTTGTGTATTTGTGTTTTCGGATAATTGGGATGAGCGTTTTTCATAATATTCACAATTGGTTGAGGAAATAAGCAGATTAGTGATTTGTGAAAGTAACCTTGAATCACAAACCTTCGTGAGAACAGGATAAATGAATCGTTTGTTTTGATGTCCTCAGGGAAGTAGAATAATTAAAGTAAATCAGGACTTACTCTTGATCAAGCTGATGAAGTTGTCAAATTATTTTAGTTGATTTGATCGAATCAAACACATTTAAAAAGGAACTCCACATGAATTATCTAACCTACACTTGCTATTGTCAATTTTTTTTGTCATCCTCATGGATCAAAACAGAATATTACCGTTATTTTTTTTATTTTAGATGCAGAATTAAAACCAATTATATCCAGTGCTATCAACAGATGTCATTCTGTTAAAGCCTCTTTGCTAGATCTCTTCGTATACGCTATATTTGTTCTCTGTGTCTGTGTGCAGGACGCTGCAGCTCGCCAGCAAGACAGGAAGCGAGACAGCGAGCAGATGGCAGCAGGGAGCGCAGACGACCAACCAGCAGCATCCACCAGTTCCAGTGATGAAGCCACTGACAAGACTCAGACAGGTAGAGCTGCGATTCAGCCAGCAATGAAACACGTTTACTGTTCAGAAAGGGAGCTTGAACGGATTTAGCATGAGCAGGACTGCAGGTTTTTTGAGAGTGTGCCAGTTGAAATTTCAACTGGTCGCTTTTGTGTGAGTGCATAATGATCATTAAGCTGTTTTGCTGTGACTGTAACCAGCTCAGGCAGCTACTGTGTTAACCACAGTGGTGGAAAGCAGCACTTCCTCGATGGACTGTGGTATTTCCACTGAAAAATGTGGTCTTCTCATGAAATGTGGAGCGCACCTGCATTGGCTGTTTTCTATGAGCGGAACATGTTGATGCACTCCACATTGCACAAAGAACGCCCCAGTTTAACTGTTTCCAACGTATTTTTTGGTCAGAGCACACCACAGCCACCAAACAGCAGCTACCACAGTCTGCAGTGTGAGGTGTTTAGGGAACATCTGTAAATTGCAGCATCTATCGATAAGCAGATGTTCAACAAGTGATGTGTTTTTGCCTGTGACATGGTGGGAGGCGCGACCAAATACGAAAATTAGTCGCACCAGTAAAATAGAAAAAAAAGTTTGGAGTCTTGAGCCTTGATGAGCTGAATGCCATATTGCTTTAACTTATACACTAAAGTACTGAAGAATACACCCTTGGAGAGGATGGTGAAAATTCTTTTGTGTGTTTCTACCTTTGCTTTCTCATTTTCTGCCCACAGATAGTGCTGTGGGAGGAGTGGATGGGCCCACTCAGATCACTGAGGAGCAACTTGAAGGACCTGTGGTGAAGAGGCAAAAGACAGAGGGGTGGGGACACCACACTTTATTGTTAGTAGTTGAGCTAACAAATACCTAATGCAACAGGAAAAATGTTGTGTGCAGTGTTTTTACAATGTGTTCTGTCAATAGAGACGAGAAAAAATAAGATGATAAAAGTGTAATGACTTGCTTATTTACTAGAAATAAAGAAGGCACTGGGGTAACCTTGCTTAACAGTCGCACTTTTTGCTTGCTTGCAAAACCTCAACTTTTGTGCCTTTTTCTTTCTTTCTCTCAGGTCAGAAAGACCGAAAGAACAGTGTGCTGTTGAGACTGTCACGATCCCCGATACAGACGGGGAAGTTCTTTCCTCAGAGTGTAACAGCAACACAGAGGACGCTCAGCCTGAAGGTAAAGCACACAAACCCAATGCTCAGTTTGGACAATAGATGTTTCTGTCTCAGTTGAAATGAATACTGATTGCTTGTTTTTGTCCTCTGGCATTTTCCTAGACTGCATCGGGGACGGAGGCTCCACAGGAGGATCAGATGTTGTTGAGGCAATAGAGGAGACCAGAGCTGATGAGGTGAGAGGGGCCCAAAACTGACAAATGATTGTAAAATTTCTGTCTCAATCTGTCATAACTCAGTTAGATAAATGCACGTATCTGATGTGCCATTCCTCTCTGTAGATGCAAAGCTGTTTGTCGGCCCCGTCGCCCTCCAGCAGGCAGAGTGAAGATCACCAGCAGGTTAATTTACCAGCAGAAGAGACTTCACAGGGAAAAGCTGACCCTTTGGCTTCACCAGACAACCAGGATGAAGAAGAGGAAGGCGTAGCAGAGGGCTCCAACAAGTTCTACTGCTACCTCTGCAGCATTACCTGCCACAACCAGCAAGTAGGTTGAACATAAACACCAACGTACAGCAGTGTGTACAGTAACAGTGAAACGTAGGTCGTCGTCTTTGTTGGTAGCAAATGTAAAATGATTTTCAACCTTTAGCGTTCTCTCCTCTGTGTTTTTTTTGTAGAACTTCAGGAGTCATATGAACAGCATTTCCCACCAGCAAAGGATGATGGAGATCCAACACATGAGCAACGCCTGTCTGGTCACCCTGCTGCCACGAGTGCAGGAGTCTCTGCAGGGAGCAAACAAAGACGGGTCCGTTTAAAATGCAAAAATATACGTGTTGGCTTCTCTTTTGTATTCTTGTTTTTGAAAAGTATTACAAGTTTAGAAGGTGATGTATGTACACACCTTTTAATTTGAAGCGTATCAACCAAACTTATGTTGAGTTTAACCCTCTGAACTCTCTTTGGAGTTTAAAAGGCGTTATTAAAAAACACCAAAAGTAAACAATTTATCTGAGCTTGAAACTGTACAAACAGAAAGAATCATTGGGTTTTAATCTTTCTAGCGATCTTTGAACTACTCGTTTCTGATGTGCTATTCAGTCTAGAAACCTAAAGAAACCCAAGCTTAACAGCATAATATTTCATCAAAGATAAACAGTTTCTCTACGAGAATCTGTGAAATGTTTTTCACTTCTGCAAGCAGCTGAAAAGCCATTAGTGACTCAGCTACAGTCACATAACAAAAAAAAAATTACAGCTGAACTGGGCTGAACTTTAGGATGTGTTTGCACAGACCAGGTAGAAGACGAGTATGAAAAACAAAGAAAACAATGTACATGTTGATTTCAGTTTTTGTAAAATAAGAAATCAAATAATGTCACAGTTTGATTTTTTTGTGATTTATGGCATTCTAACTTTGTAATGCTGCACATGTTACATATTTTGACTTGTCTACTTCTAGCTATGGTTGTGATGAAGTGCAGGAGTTTATATCGCAGTGGAAAATGTGCCCACAGTGAGTAAAAATATTACAGAAGCAGAAAACAGCCAGAACCTGCCTGGGGTTCAGAGGGTTAAAAAGACAGAAGGAGAGTGTTAAAAAGAGAACGCGGTCTTCATGACTAATGTTGGTCTGTGTTCTCTGCAGAGAGAAAAAAGCCGACTCGAAGCGTTGGTGTTCCACCTGTCACACTCACTTCAGCAGCAGCATCACGGACCACCGTCGCACAGAGGAGCACAAAGTAATCGCTGCTCGCTTTCTAAGCACATTTACATCGTGCACATGCTGAGTTCAAGAAATATCACAAAATATTTAGGACAGATTGTGTTTCTTGTTGCTCTGTTGAGAATCTGCTTTCACTCTGTTTCTTTTCAGCTCGCCAGTAGAATAGACATGTCCTCCTGCTCAATCTGCAAGAAACACTTCAAGACCTCACAGATGTTTTTAGAGCACTTGCAGTCGCCGGAGCACAGACAGAAGGTGAAGACATATCTGTGTTTTCCTGATTTAGGCATCAACAAGTGTTTTTTAGAGATGAAGATGAAATAAAACTTGATCATTGTGCTTGTCGCTGTTTACTAGCTCCAGGAAAAAGGCTGCGAGGCCTTGGCCAAGCTGACGGCCCTGGACACTGATGGCTTTTCATTAGAGGAGGAGGAAGGGAATGAGATGGAGGAAGGAGAGGAAAGACAGAGTAATGAAGGAGACCAAGGAGACAGACAGGTGATTTGCTTATAGTTTGTTGTTTGTAAGTCCCTCCTAAGAGATCCTATGAAGTTTAACATCATCTTGGGGTTGTAAAGTAACACTTTCACTGCTACAGGATGGCTGGTCCTCCCTGAAAGAAGTGACCCTGAACGACATGGCCAGCGATGAGCAGTACGACCCCGACACAGTCTACGGTCAGTAACTAACTCCTGATGTTTCACTGGTTGGCTTTTGTGCTAAAACACATTTGAGTGAGACTCTGATTTCCTTTTGCAGGGTCCACTTTTTTAGTTCCAGTTGCAGGTTTTATCTGCAGACTCTGCAACAAGTTTTACAACTTTGAATCTTCTGCTCCACACACCCACTGCAAATCACTGAAGCACTTTGAGAACCTCAAGGTGAGCTTTTAATGACCTTACTGCCAATTAATATTAATACAGAGATACCAGTGATCCAGATGAAATTATTGTTGTCATTAGAAACTAAACTAAAAATGTGCATTATTGAAGGAATTCAAGCTTAAACTTAACTGTATTAATAATAATTAGTGATGCACGATATTCAAATTTCTGGCCGATACCAATATACGATATCAAGATTTCTGATATTGTCGATAACCGATATTACCGATGTCGATATTCAATTTTTGTTCACACTGAAAAATGAGTATAAGGAAGCACTGTGAGAACTAGGGCTGGACCTGAATATCCGAATATTCGGTCGTTGTAGTGGTATCTGGATAGCGATTTTGATATTCGAATATTCGCCCGCTACATCACATCGTGCATCCCTAATAATAATCGTCTTCAGCATTACGTAATCCTCAATCCAACGATACCTGTGCTCTTACAAGGCCAGTGCATGCATCCACTGATTCTGTTATTCTTGAGGAATCTCTGTAGACTCACTGCAGTGTTTTTATGCTTTTGTTTCTCAGAGCTACAGAGTGTTGGTGAGTCAAAAAGGTGAAGCTGCTGAATCCTCCGGAGAACCTCTCCAAGCTGCCGACAGCCTCAGGCCTGTAACAGAAACCACCACGGACTGCTCAGATGAAAACTTGCCCTCGGATGATGCAGGTTTGGCGAAAAACACGAACCCCAAGCACCCCATCATCACGCTCACCCGAGTGAACGTGCAGACAGAAAACCAGCAAGAGGTGAAACAAGCAGAACAAGAACTGACCTCACAGGATTCCGCCTTGATCTCAGCGACCAGCACTAGCGACGCAGACCAAGACCTCAGCCTTCCTCACGAGGAGGAACAGAACACATCCCAGGCGTCTTCGGCTCAGGAGAGTCCCGCTGAGCCGCCTGCTGGCAGCAGAGAGGAGGAGGCTGCAAACTCAGAGCCAGCAGCTGCTGATGAGGAGGCTAATGAAGATGAGGAGAAGGAAGCTCCCGCTGGCCCACGTAAAAATAACGGCACAGGGAAGGCAAAAGCCACACCCAAACGCAGGTCAGGGAGAGCCGCAAACAAACGCTGAGTCGACGATATGGCATAGAAGGGAAACGCAACCTGGTACAATCACAACCACGGGACGGGATGTGTGTACGTGACGAGGTGCTTTCATGGAACCGAGACCAAGAAGTCAACAGCCCAACCTCTCTCCATGCTGGAAAGTCCGAAATAAACACACACCAACAATTAGGAAGACTCTGGCTGGTGACTCACAGTGGAACAGGACTTCTCGTGTGAACTGCTCTCCCAGGGTGGGAAATTAACAGCTCTGAAATACAGGTTAACATTATTGATTGTTGGAAAGTGCTCTGAGTTGGATGTTTTTTTTATGTAGGCCAACCTCCATCTTCACATTACAGCCGTCAAAATGAGATTATTACGAAGCGTCTGGTCTGAAACGAACCTTTTCTTTTCAGTATTTACCGATCAGTAAAACATTGCAGTTATGTTGCCTTAATCCAAAATAATTTAGTTTTGTTTGTTTTTTTTGAAATAGAGAGACGCTCCTTGTGTTGGATACCCACAGAAAGCCCATTGCATTGATGCATAACGCTGTGATCAGTTCCACACTATGTACGACTTGTAGGCAGGTTGTGAGTAGTGCATTTACAAAACTGCAAACTGACTTATCAAACCACACTGTCGTTTTGCACTCCCCAGGTAACAACACAAAAATAATACATCTTTGGGTTAAACATTTTGTCCTTATAGTCAAATGCAATTGACAGTATCACATCCTATTTTCACATTTGTTGGTATTGTCTAGTTTCATTCGTATTATTAGCAGTCATCCCAAAGCACCACCGTGACTCATAGGGGCTGTTTTATGTCTACTAACTGCCACAACACTATACTCTGGCTGTTTTACTGTACACTAGGGTGTATAGGCGAGAGGTTATGTTGTATACAGGTAGTATGTAGTGTGGAACTAAGACATGATGTTGGATTTCAGCCACAAAAGTTTCATTCATACCCAAAATTACAGATGTGGTGTGACATGAATTTGCTAAACACATCCATGTGTTGTCAGTTTTATTAGGTTGCAATCACTGTAACCGCTCTGCCCCCCTCTAAACAAACAGTGTCCAGGTTTTAAACGGGGTAGGTGTTCTCTGTGGCTGGTCCCCCGACATGTTAATTTTCCACCCTGCTATCCTCACGGATCAGGATGTTTCTGAGGGCTCATTGTCGGCTTCTGCTCATTCTCCAGCTAGCTAGATGACTGAATAGTAAAACTTTCACGTGTAGAAGGCCGTACTGATGGTAAAGTGGAGACATGTTCCACATCGCTAACCACATAGCACACGCTTTTAGCAAGCTGAAGTGTAGAATGTAACTAAACTAAGTGTTTGAGCAGGTGGCATCTTTTGTTTTTTTGTTTTTAAAAAAAAGTGTTAAAATGGTACTTTGGCTTGAGTATTGAGAAACGCTGATTCTTGAGTCTGATCATAGCTTGGTTCAGGGCATTTTATCCTCTTTTTGTTTTCATTAGTTGTTCACATTTTGGGTTCGAGTTGATGTTGTGGTGTTTGGGGCAAAGAAAAAAAGAAGGTTGTCAGCAGCTGTAGCGTTCTCACCTAAAAACCAGTTTTACACACATTCTTATTGGCCTATAATCTGCAATAGCAACAGTTTAGTTTTTGTTTTTTATTGTATCATGAAGAGTTCAAAAATCCTGATGCAATGTGCAGACAGTCATATGAAAAGAGTCTTATCATGTGCTCTTGAAATGTTAAGGGAGCTCTTAAAAGACCAGCAGCAGACGGCTTCATCAGCTCGTCCGCAGCAAGAAATAAAAGGCCTCTGCTATTAATCAGGCCCTGAATCTCATTTACGAGCTGCTCCCCCGTGTGCACAAAAGGCTGCATGCGCTATGTCTGCATATTGCATATTTTAACACTTAGAAGGTTTAGGCTGCTGCAAGCTCAGAATCCATAAATATAGAAGCATTTGCATAGAATGGGTCATGCTGGCACCACCGAGGGTTTATGCAAAACCACACTGGGTGTCACATGCCCATGGGATGTTTGTTTTTTTTGTTTTTTGTTTTTACTTCAACGGACTTAAAATGCTTCTGCAAGCATTCACAGCACAACAATGTTGTTAGAGGTGTTTATTTGACTCCAGTTTACTTTGTTTTTTTGTTCCTCTCATTGAAGAGTATTTAAGTTGCTATACACTGGACAGAGGGAAACAAACTTTAGCCTATGGTCCGCAATTACTTTCAAAGAAAATTCATGAAGTGTCTGAAGAATCCTTGCAAACTTTCAACTCTCGATTTGAAGCACCTGCAACATACAGTACATGAACCCAGTTACAGATTATACAAAATCGATTTGATTGTGGCATCACGACCACAACTGGGATGCGAATTGTTTCACTTCCTCCTGCATGACCAGTGTGCTGTTCTGGAAACATTTCATCCTCCACGTAAGCGAAGGATATTTTAAACCGCAAAGGACTGGCTGACACATGTAGCAACTCTCGTAGTCATCGTGGCGACTGTCACATGATTAGTATCGTTTTTATGTTCTGAAGGAACAAGACGTGATCTGAAGTGTACTTTAAAGCTCTGAAACCGAATGGAGCAGGAGAGGGAGAGAAGAAGAAGAAGAAGAAAAAAAAAGGACATGTAAAGGATAATTTCAAACAAAGCTGTATGTTTCTTATTGTATTTTTATTCAGCTACTGACAAATTGAGATGAACAAACAGGTGATGTTTTCTAACTGCTGGAAGTTTAATGTATTTTTGGATGTTTGTTTTCTGTTTGGGAGTCATCTTAATTTATAATAAAATGTCTGACAATTCCCACACTTTGTCGACTTCAGTTTTAATTCTCATGGATTACACTTAATACGTACAGACACTCTTCAGACTTATCCTAAACAGATGAAGCATTACAATACACTGGTACACATAGATGGGAATGCTACACATTTTGGGATAGCACAGTAGTTACAGGGACCACAGCTATTGCAAAGCCAATGCAAACATTGAACAGATCTTGGATAAATCCAGAAATGCATTCAGGAGTTTGACTGTAACCCATTTTGTAACACGGACTGACTCAGATGTATTGATCTGTACAAAGACGGTAGCGCAGATTACTGTGGACAGAACGCTCAGGAATTTATTATTCACATCTCTTGCTTCAGAAAAGCCAAATCTCTCGCTTACATCAACCATAATTGATTTCTAGGAGCAGATCTGAGCTTAATCCTGTAATTCGAGCACTGTTTAATAAATATTGCTGCATCTTTTCATTACCTTTTTCAAAATCTTTTAACACATTTGCATTAAAGTAGTCATTTTGATCTCCCACGTGAACCTAAACAATTCTCTGTACACAGACGAGCAGCTTTTTACTTTGCAACACATTTGACTTTGATTTCACAAGTCTGCAATGGAAAGTATCTGATGTCCAGCTTGTATGAGACGCTGCTTTAAATCGACCTGCTCAGGAGCCACACACATCAGCAGAGTTCACCAAAAAAGAAGAACTGCAGTGATAGAATAGATATAAAATGTGCACACGTTGGCTCACAGGAGTGGAAATTGACAGATGAATCAGAGAGGCATGGACTATCCAGATCAGCGCTCACTAGTCCAACACACAGAGGTCAGGAGTTGAATCAGCTTTTATAAATATTTCTATCCCTGCTTTTTTATTGAACACAACCCTCTGACCTACTCGCTCTTGTCAGTCATTTGTGAGCCCTCGTTATCCTTGTTCAGGTCTTCGTTGCCGCTGGGTGAGGACGGGTCCCCGTCTGCAGGACAGTTCTCCTCCTGGTCGGGCGAACCCAGCAGCTGGGCCCTGAACTCCAGACGGGCCTGCCGATTTGACTCCAGCAGTTCGTGCAATTTGCCGTTAAGTGCATCGTTGCGCTCCTCCAGGTCATCAAGATAGGAGTTGATCTGATCTAGCATCGAGTTGATGGCAACATACTCTGTGGATAAGCAGGAGGGAGGTTAGTCTGTTCTGTCAGGCTGTGCAAAGAGCACATATCACAGAGACTATACATATACTTAGTATTAAAATATTGTAGTAAATTATATATATGCAGCATGCAATGCTTTGTGAAATTTTGTCCAATCTTTTTAACATCAAGGAAAAAGTATTTGTTGTTCCAGCACACAGCATATCTGCTACAGTATGGATGAAACAACCAAGTATGCACTATACTGGAAATGATAACAGCAGAAGAGTGAGGTCACAGACGAGAAATCATAAGCCACTAAAGAATTGCACATCTATGCTGCATAGAGTTAATGAGGTTGTCAATGTTGCTTGTGAAATTTTAAGGAACACAGTCACGTTGTTGAACATGGCTATCCAGAGCTTTCGTAGATGACAAATGGTGTGGATATTCAAGATTTCTGCTGTGGTCCAAACTGATTTGTCTTTCTTTTCATCTGTGGCATCATATCGTTTAAATAAAGCTGCATTTTAAGGTGTCCTTTTACAGTCACTGGCCAGGGAATGTCTGTGTACTGGTCATCACTGTCTGATCACTGCCAAGCTCATGTTTGTCTGTGTTATAGTAGCAGATTTACAGTGTATGGTTATACATGTGAAACTACTGAATAGTCTAATTTAGACACAGTGAGCACTGCCAAAATGGCCCATTTTTGACTTCCACAACTATCAACAACTGTATTATTGGAGGCCAAATGGCTAAAACAGACAGATAGCACAGAAAAGTTGTTAACTGCATGTACCAGTGGCTTGAAGATTCATTTCTAACCTGATTTCTCATCTTAACTCTACAGATGAGTTTATTTTGTTGATATGATTGAGGGTCTCGAGTTGAAAGGTGAAAAGACACTAGCAATGATGTTATCTGTTCTACATTGCACTATTTCTAGTTCGGGCAGATACACAGCAGACCAACATCAAACTTAGTTCAATGCACATTTCAGTCAGACATCTTGTAAATCCAGTACACTACAACACCTGACATGTTTTAAAGCTCCACGTAGAGTTTGAATAATTTGACTAAACTAGTTTCACTGACCAAAATCACCACAGTAGCACAGTGGAGTAGCTTTAGAGGCTGACTTCGTCTTTAACTGCAGTAATAATTAGTATCGATTACAATGAATGGACAAGTACTCGTTACCTTCTTCGCCAAATTCATCTTCGTCGTTGATGATCCCGTCGTCAGTACAGATGTTTGGATCTCCATTTGGTCCAGACATTATTTAAATATTCACGTTTTTTAACTTTGTTACAAAAACAGTTACGTGAGCAATGCTATGCTGTCAAGCTAGCCAGCTAGCTAACTAGCATGCGTACAAGCCCTGTACGAGAAACTGTTTAAATTCAACTAAATTAGCAAGAAATGTGCTAACTAGGGTCTACTTTAACGTTAATTTCAGGCGCTCTGTCCAGCAGAAGCTCTCAGACACGGCCAGTTAGCTAGCTTGACATTTTTAGCAAACGTCAAATTATCTATTTATCGAGCCAATGAATTCTGGGAGAATGTGGGCGGGGCTTCAGTTCAAAGGAAGATGTCTCACTCTGTGCGAATTACCAGATGGATAGTTGAGTTAAAATATCGTCAATTCTGCACTATAGAAGGTTTGAAAGTCTGTTTACGTTTACTATTACTAGTGACTGTTTTCAAACATGGTCCAGATTTTTAATTCACACACCTCCGCAGTTTATTTTTCGACTGCATTTACGGTTTCTCTAAATATGATCAGAGTGAGCGCTCTTCTTTCTAAGGCACCTCTCTGACTCGGAACTGACAGTCAGCTGACTGGACTCAGTGCGAGCAGCTGACATGAGCCTATTAACGTGTATTTTTATGCTGTGGCCGAAAAAGTACAGTCACTAGAGCTGATTCTACACATATTAAAATACACTGATGTGTCTGTGATTTACTGTGCGCAGTTTTACACGTGTTCCCCTTTCTTTGCTCACTTTATCTCATCTATTTCCCTGCTACCACCACTCAAAACCGTTTCTTGATTTGTTTTTATTTGTACTAATTTAATCAAAGGTTCATGTGTGATAACTGCCATGATGATAGGATAAAGCTTCATCATTTCGTCTAAGCTGCCTTTCCCTGCTTTGATCAGCGGATGGCGCCAAGATCGTTCAACAGTCGGCGCACTCAAACCACGTGTGGACTGTTTCGGGAGGTGACCTGATCAGCACGCTAACAATCTTGTTTTTAAGTGTTTCTGAGCTATGGATGAATTACCTGCGGACCTCCAAGCTTTTCTTCTTAATCACCCGTTTCTTCAGCTCACAGATGCTAAAAAGGTCAGCGCGCAAATTACATCACATTTAAAGGAAAAACACTTGTAATCGTGCATTGTGATGCTAGCTGTATGCTAATGTTACTGGTAGGCTGGTGTTGTGATGGCTAGATGTGTTGACCAAAGACTAAAAACCACTGAATGATTACCACTTTTATCACCATCAGTATCATTTATCTGTTTATCTTCAGATCAAATGCACTCTGAACGGCCACGAGTTTCCTTGCAACCTCACGGAGCTGCAGAAGTTCACCAAGGCGAAGAAATATGAGAGACTGAGTGCAGCAGCAGACTTCAACTACAGCCAGTATGAGCCACACATCGTGCCAAGCACAAAGCAACCGTAAGGAGACCTTTAGTTGCCCACAAGTGTTTCTGTGTGATAATCCTCTCTGCCCTGATTGTCAATGAAATGCCAGGATTTTTAAAAATTATTATTTTAGAGGCTAATCAGAACTCTCTAATGTTTCTTGTGTGTTTTCTAGCAATCAGCTCTTCTGCAAGCTGACCCTCAGACATCTCAATCGGCAGCCGCACCACGTCTTAAGACATGTTAATGGGAAACGCTTCAAGAAAGCCCTCGGCAAATGTCAGTGAATCCCTCATCCACACGCATGGCACTTTTCTTCAGCCGATCTCTCACCAAGAGTATTTCTCAAGATAAAAAGGAAAGACTCAGAGGCTTGGCGCTGATTCTTAACTGGTTCATGCTTCTCTGATGTGCTAAATTTAACATATCCACCCAGTAGTCAGTGGATTATAGATATTGTGCCATTTGAGCAGTGGGGATGTTGTGCAAAACCAAACTACCCATCATTGAGGAAGGAAATCAAAGCTATCAGATAATACTGTCAGTTTTCTACTGAACACAGTCGTTTTTAATCCGACTCTCACCAACATACTAAGATATAGTTTGGGATGTTGCTGTGCTCACAAATATGCAGATTGCAGTAAAGTACACATAGCGGACATAAGCAAAGTTTTACCGTCTTTCTCGATGAGCTTTAATATCTGTTGCTGCTCATTGTCCCCTTAGATAGGGAAACCATGTCTATGCTGGTGAGTTGAAGTAAAAGGTCAATATGAGAGGAAGACAGACTTACATACAGCTTTGGAAATAATTATGAGACACAACAGGCCATAAACATTTAGTTTGCACTTTGTCACGTTGGTTAAATAATTACAGCATCTTCGAAAAGACGTGGTTTTATATTAATTCAATACATGCAACAAATAATGCTGAAAAATATGTTATATTTTATATAAACTGTAACAGTTTCAAAATTCACACTAGATGGCTGAAAACATTATGATTCATGGTTGTTTTGGGCATGATCTATATGTGTGAAGTCAACAGATAATCCAAACAATTAGGTCTAAAACATACCTAGAAGAATTGCAAAATAACAAGAAGACAGCCATCTTGGTGCTTAACAAAGAGGAATCAGCTGTCAATTATACCCTTAAGAAGAAAACACAATATGACTACAGCAAGAACTGCTAAAGACGAGGCAGAAAACTGGGATTTCTGGGGTCTAATATTTATTTCCAAAGCTGTAGAAATCTATATAAGATACTATGTGGACAGATGTGAGTTTTTGTCAGTGCACTCTGTCATCTTGATTATTTCCATGTCTGCTTTATGCCTGATCTAGATGAAGAGTGTGTGAAGCAGGGGATTGAATTCGTTCCCGCCAGAATGAAACAGAAAAGGCCCAAAGCCACCGGAGAGGAGTTCAGTCGGGGGATGCCCTCGAAACGTGGAAACAGCATGTGGGAGCCGTCGTCCAGCGAGGAGGATCACAGTGACTCAGAGGACAGCATGAGTGACCTCTACCCCCGTCAGTATCTCCCACGCACACACTTCTGACTTCTGTCATGATTTATTAGGACAGCTGCATCCAACTGTGTATCAAGGAGGTCCGAGACTATCCAGGGTTTAATCAGGCAAAATAGCACACGAGTGAATTTTGTCTGATAAATATACTGTCTATGTGGCTGTAAGAGCTTCAGAACTTGGCTCTCCTCTGTACCGGGGTATGCAGAAGCAGACTGATCAAACAACTTGTCGCTGTTATGGTGCTGTAACAGTGTGTCTCATGTCCCCACAGCTGCTATGTTCAGTTTAAAAAACCCAGAAGAAGAAAGTATGGAGGGTGAAAAAGATAAAGAGGAAGATGACTTTCAAACAGATGAGGATGAGGAGGAGGAGGAGGACGACATGGAGGTGGACAAGCAGGTGGCGCAGAAACGCAAAAAGGTCTGTAATATATTTATATTTGGAATGAGATTTATGTTTGAAATCAGTGTTGATATTTAGCAGAAATTAAATGTTGTAATGTGGAGCTGGAGTAGAATTGACCTTTGACAGATGTTATTGTCTTTCAGGTTCAAGGTGGTGGTTTTCAGAAGAAATTCCGAAATAACCACTGGAAATCAGGGCGCAAGAAAAAAGGCAAAGCGCAAAATGGAAAATAAAATGCAAAACCATTTCTGTACAGTATTTTTGTACCTGGTTATGTGTCAGGACGTGACATGGACATCCAGTTTGGAGGACTACATCAGTGTCTGAGCCAGGCTGCCCTTTAAACATCCATCATCACGGATGTTTCACATTTTTCACAAAGATTTCCTATTTTTAATGTCGTGATGTTGCACAGTTTCGAGGCTGGTTTACATGACATGGGAAATGTGTTTGTGAAAGTTAACCCATCATTTAGAATGGATAAGCTGTCTTTTCTGGTTTGCAGTCAAATGCAAAATACAACTCTGTTTGGATTTGCAAATATTGTCGGCCTTTTTTTCCCAACAGTCATTGCAGTCATCACATAGAAAAAGCTCAAAAGATTGACTTTGCATATCATAAGTGTGGATGTTACATTTCCAACTTAAAGACTTAGACTGATTTTATTAATCCTCGAGGGAAATTCAGGTGTTACAGCAGCATGACTATTCAACAAAGGGGGTAAACAAGGCAAAAGACAACACAGATGATTATGGTCGGGTATAAAATGAAGATTAAATGTAAGAAGATACAAGTATAGAAAATATAATATAGAAGAATGTCAACAAAATTTACAAGAATATGTGAGTGTGCTTGGTTGTCTGTCTCTAAGTGTAGCCCTGTGATAGACTGGCGACCTGTCCAGGGTGTCCCCTGCCTTCGCCCGAAGTCGGCTGGGATAGACTCCAGCCCCCCCGCAACCCTAATGAGGATTAAGCGGTGTATAGATAACGGATGGATGGATATAAGAGAGATGCAGATACAGAAATGTGCCAATGAACAGAATTAAGGTACTTTTATAAACATCAACTACCACTGAGATCAAATGACAAAAAAATGTATGACCTCTGGATAAGTGCATTATTTCTAAGTTGACAAGTAGAGTATTTCCTCATATAAACAATCAAAAATAAATTCTTTAGCAAGACTATAGTACGAATCCATCCCCCAAAGTAGCAACTCAGTGTAACAAATGTCAATACACCTGTGATCATGGGCACAAAAGTTAAGACCTTGTCATCATTGAAACAAACCTGAGCACACCTCTGAGCTGTGTCCATTCATGTCTGCATCATGACATCGTGACTCCACATGGAAAAGATTTGCCAGATGAACTAAAAAAAATAAATCTGATTTTGTGAGATTTCATGAAGACAGGAAAGTATTCAGAATGCATAAAGGATGATCGGTGACCAACTAAAAATCAACGGAAACACTGTCACAGCAGTAATCAGGAGGTGTAGAATGAGCTGTAGTACTGCTAATCAGAGCCGCAGTGATTTTTCTCCTACTTGCACAATTTATCTCTGAAAAACAGATGGTGAAGTATTTCAGACTTTGCAGGGGGCTTATCAGTGGAACTCAAGTTTCAGTGACAGTCCAGACAGTGTGAAGAATATTGTATAATCTTAACCTTTATGGATGGTGGCCAAGAAAAAAAACTTGCTTTGTGCTTTGGCCCACAAGTGCAAAATGAAACTTTATGTACCAAAAGACGTATGAATATTGGGAGCACATTCTTTGGTCAGATGATCGTCTGGATAAATTTGTTTGATTCAAATGGGTCCCAAATATTTAACAAAGCCTGGCCAGGACTGCCACAGTAAATGCATGGTCCTGACAGTGGAAAACAGAGGAGGGAGTGTGGTGATGTGGTGAGTGCTGGGAGATGATGTTTATAACTGGCACCACCAATACGTGAGGATATACCAAAATACCAGCTGACAAGATGACTCCCAGTCTGCGGAAACTTGGCAGAAGAGGAATATTCCAGCATGATAATGATCCAGAGCAGACTGCCAGAATCAGACAAGAGTTTCTGAAGAAAAAAGTGAAGACATGACCTGGAGAAGTATGTTGGATGACTTGCATCCAATAGATGACCTCTGGGTTGTTTTAAAGAGAAAAGTAGAGCTGCACAATCCCTCAAAGATCAGCTGAGAAATAATATCTCTAAATAATGGGAGAATATCTCTGAGAGTGTCCTCAAACATAACAATAGACGTGAAGTAATTAAAAAATAAAAGAATCTCAGTGTAGCTGATTTTTGACTGATTTTATTTGGTTCCTATTGTGGGGCCTTTATTTTAAATACAGTAAGAGTGAACTGTTAGTTTTTACTTTTACACAAGAGCACACACCTTACTGTTCAACGTTGAAGTAATGTGATTACTTTAACCCTCACTCAGAATTGAGTTTAAGGTCTCCCTCCTCACCCACCAGTGCATTTATGAACACGCCCTCATTTACTTTCAGGAACTCTTCTCCCCCCAGGCCTCCTCACGTACCCTCCGTTCTACAAATTGAAACACTCTCCAAGTCCCCTAGAACCAAGCCCAACCAACCTATGGGCGATTGGGCCTTTTCTGCTCTCTTTCTCTGCTGCCCCGAGGCTGTGGAACGTCCTCCCTCAGGTAACCACCTGAGGGCTCCACAGTCTACAGATGATTCTAAAAGACATCTTAAAACATGTCTTTTTAGAAAAGCATTTTGCTGAACTCTTTTATTAGGTTCTCCTTTTTTTTGGACTGTTTTTATAATCTGTTTTACTAATCATAATTACTTTTGTTTTACCCTGTAGCACTTTGAGATTGTGAAAATATTCTGCTTCTTTGCACCAATGGACCAAGTCAAATTCCTGGTGATGTAAAAATTACTTGGCAATAAAACTGATTCTGATTCTGATTCTGATTCTGATTCTGATATGAACCACAATATAAATAAAATGTATGATTATTATTATTATTATTATTATTACTCAGGACTTTAATGTTGCCATATGTAGAAGGTCTTTTGGGTTCATTGGACCTGAAGAAAGAATATGTGTAAAAAATGTGTTGGTATTTATTATAGAATTTTATACTAAGTTAAATAAATTTTCTGATAAGTAGATTTTTGCTTCCAAATGCATGACAAATGTCCCTCTTTTTATATATATAAAAAATAAATAAATGAAAATAAAAACACAATACCTGTCACCTAAACCACATGACCTGGCGTCCAAAAGGCCCCACAAGTCCTGACTAGGGTAAAGGCCATACATTGTTGAATCATTTGACATTTAATTAACAGTTAGTTAACTAGGTATAGCTTTTTTAAAAAAACTTATTTTAACTTAATTGCTAGGAATGATATTTGAAGTGTGTTCTTTAAAAAAATATAATAATAATGTGCTGATAAAATTCAATAAAAAATAAAATTAATTGCACTCTATTTTTTTTTTATCTTTTACTATCTGTCGTAGTAATAGTTAGATAAATATGAGTTTAATCACTATACAGACTTTTAAACAGGCAGGAGTGTCAGCATCTGTACGATCTCACATGGATGATTGTGATCTACAGAGATAATGGCTGCATGAGGAAAGTGGCACACCGACTCATCTGAGAGCTTTTATTTTTTTAAGTTAAAGATGTCATCAGGTGTGGTGAGGAACACTAACCTGCGCTTGTTTACTTGTGCAAAAGCCGTAAACAATGCCGGGTATCTGTGTCAAGCCCCTGCACGGTTCAGCATACGTGGCATGCAGCGGTTGCAGTACCATGTAGGGGGGCTCCGGCTCGCTCGTCAAATCGCGGGGCATTGTGGGGCGGAGGCGGCCTTTTCTCTGCGTCCAGGCGATCGGGGAAATCTTCAAGTAAATAACGGGGGGAGGAACAGTCTTGAGCGCAGCCTGCGAAGAATCCAACACACCGAGACTGTGTTGCGGCCGAAGCCTTAAATATTACAAATTGTAATATTAGCCAAATATGGGGCAGGAGGATCTTATGAACACAGCCGAAGACGTGGCAGACCAGGTAAGTTCGGCTTTAGCTCGCCAGTTGACAAGGCTAGCCGCTGTTAGCATGCTAGCCGCTAACTAGTTTGTACAGAGCTGTTCCCTCAGCGTTTAAATTCGTGTTTCTGCCTCCCGCTATAGCTCACCGACTGCGTTAACTCGACTGTGATTTAGCCCGTTTTACTCGTGTTTTATTTTAGTTTGACTGATAAACGCAGGAGATGTCAGCTCCTGTCATGTGTCTCCCAAGATGGATTTGATAGCATTATTAATTCACCGAAAATCAATGTGGCGTCTGGCAGTGACTAATTCGGCTGAGACAGAAATACATTTGCTTGGTTGCTTCATTATTCCAGCTAGTTAGCACGTCTGTAGCCTGTCGGATTTTTTTTATGAACAGTGGGCACAGTCAGCCAGGCTAGACAGTTGTGAAATCACTCAGCTAAGCTACCAAGTTGTGGGCTAACACTTACTAGTCATGCTTAGCACCCTAATTGCTCATCGCTTCTTCAAATTTCAACAACACTTTCTTCAATCGAGCATTTTGGCCTTGCAAGAAGTAGCCCACCACCCAGCTCAGCCTATAAACTGCATGTGAAGCTTGCTTTCACTTTGTCTCACATGCCACGACTGCTTTTCTGTACTTGCTATTCTCTCTTTTTCTGCTCATTCCTACTGGTGTGACTGTCAGGCTGCTCAGATTTCAGGTCTGCCTGTGACCCCATGTTGGTGTGCAGACTGCAAAAACCCACCCCAGAGAATTGATTTTTTTTTTTCTCTCTCCCATTTTCTAACCTTATCTTTGTTTGGGAAGTTATTGGCTCATAAAAGACATCTGTGCTGGTGTTGTTTTTTTGCAGATATGTAGTTCTCCTAGGAGACTGCTGTCAGATCAAACAAATCAAGTCACTCCTGGGTATGTTTATGGCATCTGACGTTGCCTGAACTCTCATCCACATCCCTGAAAATGCACCACCTCCTTAATCTAATAGCACCTAATTGATTTATACACTCCTATCACGAGTGCTGTGTGTTGTAAAAAATTGCGCCATTAAGCCACAGAAATGCCTGCAACAGTTGGTTTGTTTATTTTATTTTCTATAAAGCTCTCTGAATCCCATTAAAAAGGCTCCATCCTTCACTAATAGCCAGAATTTTACTCAGACATAACACTTCAGATTAGTCTATTTCTAGGCTGTTGCGGCAACCCTGGGCTTGTTCAGATTGGCTCCGAGTTCGCCCATTCATGTCCCTCACAGCAGTCATAGTGGGAGTTGGTGGACGCCGATAGGCTGCCGAGGTCTGGCTGTGCTGATGTGGACTGCCGAGGAGGCGGGGCGGGGGGCAGGTCACTGCTGCCCACTGTGTCACTGTAGTACCCGAAGGCCCTGGCTATGAATTCTGAAAGAAGAGCCGAGGGTGGCGTGTTCTTTTTGTTCAGCATTGTTCATTTGCCCAAAAAAAAAAAAAAGAAGTCTTTTGGGATGTTCACAAGAAACCACAGCCCTGTTGTCTAGAGATATTTAGGCCACAGCAGCACTTCTACCCTGCACATGGTCTCTTTTTAAGGTCAATTCATTCTGTTTCCGGGAAACAGATCAGTTAGTGTATCCTTTTATAACTCCTCCTTATAGATTATTACTTCCTGTTTAGTTGTTTTAAATGTTGCATAGAGAAGAGTTGACTACGATGATAAAAGGGACTGGAAAGAGGCTGAAGCTGGTGTACATTTCGTCCGCACTTTGTTGTAGTTACATGTTAAAACAGTAAAAACTGGCTCCACAGGTAGCAGCCCTAACTGCCATAGCTCCAGGGACTGTTGAGCTATTTTACAAGGAGATCCATATGTGGCAGCAGCTTTTTTTTATTTTAGGATGTTCCTGTTTATTAAAAGAAAAGTCTTTTGGAAAAAGGCTGCTGTTTGACATTAACGTAACATGACAATTGCATTCAAATGTCCCACCCCTGTAATTGACAGTGTAAATGATAATTAGTAGGAGCCCTCAAGCCTCCTTTCCCTCACAGTTAAGACTCGGTTGGACTGTTCCTAGATCAGTGTTTTACGGGTGTTTTAAAAGCAGTCCTTTGGAAGACTTTTGCTGAATTTGTTTTTTATAGTAGTTTATGTCTTGGTGATGGAGTTTTGTCGTTTCCCAGTTTTGCTGTTGCATGCAGGCTCAGAGTCACCGCAGCAACAACAACTTTCCATCAGATCATCCTTTTACATGTCAGTAATTTACCCTCTCTGGTTTCTAGTTCCTGCGGGTAACCAAACAGTACCTGCCCCACCTGGCACGTCTGTGTCTCATCAGCACCTTCCTCGAAGACGGGATCCGCATGTGGTTCCAGTGGAATGAGCAGAGAGACTACATCGAGGCTACCTGGAGCTGTGGCTACTTCTTGGCTACGTGCTTCGTGCTGCTTAACCTCATCGGACAGCTGGGTGAGTGAATGGAAGACGTGCTCAGGTTTGGGGGCCAGGACATTACGTGTTGCTGTTGTTTTTGCATTGAAAGGTGGGCGACATCAGTTGTGACATTGATAAGAGGAGCAAGTCAAATAACCTCACTGAAGTAGGTGTGATTTTTGATGCTAGCAGCGTAATGAGATGAAAAAAAAATGCCAAGTGACCTTCTTATTCGAAGTAGGAAAGCCAAAATGCATGACTATAATGCAGTTGCAAGCTTCCTCAGTACCCCTGACAGACCTGCAATAAATCTTCCTTCAGTAAAATATAATGTTCACTTATTGAATTTGTTTCAGAGATGTGCTGATTCAAGCTTCTGATCATTTTAGAGGCTACAGTTTGTGGTGCTTATCAATGCAGATGTATTTACTCATACTGATGGGTGTTTCCATTATTCTGTCTACCCTGCTGGCTAAAAAAAGAAACTGCTCTACCTCTTTATAAAGCAGTTCAGTTCATGAAGAAATACCGTGTTGCCAAACTGACGGATTAGATTGCATTAGCTTTAGCTGGGTGTACCCAGTAAACCAGCATCTTAGTGGAAATGGAAATTCAGTCGCCTCAGTCTGAGACTTTGCAACGGATTCATCATGAAGGACGAATAGGTTCAAAGAAAGAGCCCAGTGCACTTCAACCACATCTTATCTACAGTTTGCAGAAAAGTTGCGAAAGAAAAGCAGCACAACAAACTCGGGTTCACAGATTCTAGAAGTTTGTTGAAGGAAGCCAGCCAGGAAAACCACATGAGCACAGATCAGCTCGTTGTTCTTAGTCGGGCCATGTACGTTTGAATCTGGGCATTTTTTTATGTCGGTGATGCGCTGTTTTTGCAAGAGCAGAACATGTCAGGTAGATGTCAGGTTCCATTCTTGTCATGTAAGAACTAGACATCAATGAAGCCAGACAGGTGAGGTTGGATTTTTTTTTCTTTTTTTTAGGATTGATGTGGTTCCATTGCTGGAGGTAGCAGCCAGACTGGAGCGTAATTACTATAAACCCATGGACCTATCCTGTTACACATCGTGCCTGCCAAATAGAACGATAAGCTCTTGGCAGATAAATGTGTCTATCCTCTTCATAGGCCTGAAACTAAAAAGACAAAATGTGCACAAACAGCGCGAGCTATCTCACTTAAATACATTTACTTAAGTGGCTTTAATCAGAATGTTAATTACGATCAATTCGGATAAGATGATAAAAATGAAAAACATTCCAGTCTGTAGCCATAACTTCTCTTTAATCTTCGTCCTCACAGGTGGTTGTGTCCTCATCCTCAGTAGAAATTTTGTACAGTATGCCTGCTTCGGATTATTTGGCATCATAGCATTACAGGTGAGAAGAACTGTATTGCATTGACAGTTTTATTGTTTACAAGCAGCATGTATTTGACCTAGAGTGTGTTTTCATCTTTTTTTTTTTCCCCCTCCCACCAGACTGTTGCATACAGCATTTTATGGGACCTTAAATTTTTGATGAGGTAAGTGTCACTCAGTGTTAAATATACCGGACAAAGTACACAAACAGCAGCAATCAAGCCGTGTTTATTGGGATATTATGATTTTAACTGCACCACCTGATCCACCCTCCAAACATAAATAGTCATCACTGATTCAATGTAAATAATTAGTTTAAAAGGCATGAGGCTGCGTGCAGAGTCAGAAGAATACCATTAGCTTGTTGTTGATCTGTTATTTCTAATTTGATCTAGCTTAGTCATTCATAAAAACAAAATCATTTGTTGCTGCAACTTTAATTTGCTCGTAGCGTATCAGAAAGCATCTCAGTTTTCACAGAGACACCAACGCTTACGATTACTATAATCACTGTGGACAAGACCTGTGATTTCTATAAACATCGACAGACTGCATGAGTCATCAGCCAGGAGAGAAATCTGTTAAATGCAGTGCTACTCCTGAGTGTTCCTGTTTATGCATTCTGTGTCCTTTTAGTTTGTTGTCCGTTTGTTTGTTTGTTAGGATTGAGTCAGAGTATAATGTAATATATCAGTTCTATAATCAACAAGTAGATAGAAAGATTCCAGTTGTGGTGATTGATGAAACATTCAAGTTATTCAGGGTTAGAAAACCACACATACAAGCTAAATAAGCACTTCAGCAGGCAAGAACAGAACAGGTAGTTTCAACCCTGCTGCAGAGCATAATTTCAGTCAATAGAGTGATTGTTAACGGGTGATTACAGTTCGGCTTCAGCTAACTCTTCTGCTCGTCAGGACAACGGCGTGCAAAAATAACCGCCCTCTTTCCCCTCCCCTAGAAACCTGGCCCTCGGAGGAGGTCTGCTCCTGCTGCTGGCTGAGTCTCGCTCGGAAGGAAAGAGCATGTTTGCTGGAGTCCCCTCCATGGGAGAGAGCTCGCCGAAGCAGTACATGCAGCTGGGCGGTCGAGTGCTGCTGGTGCTCATGTTCATGACCCTGTTGCACTTTGACTCCAGCTTCTTCTCTGTGAGTTCTGACGCAGCCGAGCACCCGTATGTTCCGCAATCTGGTCGTACAAATGGACGTCCTGTCCTTAAAAGTTGTCCTTCGCTGCCACATTTGATTGGACGCTGATAAAATCTAGGTCAACATCACACTGGCCATGTCGGCAGCTCTGGATAGAAGATGTTTTTAAATATGCAGGAGCCATATAGGTGCTTTTACGTGTTTTAGCCACTGAACTACACATTAAACACCCTAAACATAACTTTCAAGTATTTTCTGTAGTTCTCCAGCTGGTAGCCGTTATTTATTTTAGTACAAAACTACAGTGGAGATGCGGAGATGTTAAAGTAGATAATATTGTGTAATCCATCACAATGAACATTTAGTTACATGCCTATGGTTGGTCAGTTTAACAACACAGTAATATAGTGACAAGCTGGGACTTTAACACTCGTACTTGGGTTTAAAATAATTTAGGAACCTCATTATATTTTTGAGTCTGCCTCAAGGAAGCATCACAGCTTTTACCATTTTTTCCTTCTGAAATCAACAAGTCAAACAAGCAAATATGGATATTAGAAAAACAATGTAAAGTTGTGTGTTACTTTTATTCAAGAGACTTTTAATGGTTTATCGACATAAACCCAATAAAAGTCAGGTATCTTAGTCAGTATTAATATTGGATATAAAGCCATTTTTTCCATGTATGTCTGATGTTTAAAACTATTCATAATCCTGCACCTCCTCCTCTCAGAGGAAGTCTGATTTACCCAAGCAGGGGCCATGCAGGCAGGACTAGAGCATTACTAGAGGTGGCCAGGTACCAGTTCAGCAACACAGCTTTTGGTCAAAATGGGGAAGTGAAATTACATCCTCAAAAACGTTGGAGATTCAGGAAGCTTTGTGGAGATTAAAACCAGCCTCAAGGTTTGGCTGAAGTCGTTGCAAAGTTGTTACCGCCAATGACCGCCTTTAATTTCTTGTATGTACTGATTCTGTTAATTATCTCTCATTGGTGGACTTTTAGGTTTGGTGGTGTTTTATGTGGAGGACTTACTGTTATGAGGTTGTTTGTTGTGTTCCTGCCCAGGAATGGCAGATGCAGATTTGCTGCTAGCTAACTCTAGTGTGATTGCTTTAAATTGTGTACAGTCCCTGCACCTATAAACAATAAACCTATAAACAATAAAATCATAATGGATAGATTTTGAACTTTGGACTAATGTCGTAGTTATTTTAATATTGTTATATAAATAATGGTAAGTTGATCTAATGGACAGTTTCAGGCTGTAAACAGAATAGAAGGTTCACTTTGAGGCGATGCCATTATAAACTTAAACTGGTAGTTGCCTGAAATAGGGATAATATAAATAGTGAAATAGGAAATCATTTAGAATATTTTAAAACAAAGAGATCTCAAACTGAATGACAGTCCGAATGTATTAGGCTTTGGAAACTAAAACCCAGTATGTGTTGTTGAAAATGGTTGGCAGTCAGGAATGTGATTTGTTGTTATTAGGGATGGGACTTTAAAGCATTAACTATGACTAATTAATTGCAACAAAAATAACGCGTTTAAAAAAATTCGGCGCTATCCAGGACTGCTAGCACTAACAGCTCCAACGGTTTCTGTGCTCCCTGCAACATACTTCGCATTCAGGTGGTACCGTGAGCTTGATGTGCTTCGGTGGGATGCAAATTCTTTTTTGCACAAGTTGCACAAAACCACGCTCCTGTCAAGGCTTCCATCAGGCAGCTTTTTAAAATGAAACTTACCCTCCATCAGTCCAAGCAATGCACTCTCATCGGATTCCTCCATGTTTGTTGTTGTTAGCGTAGCGCTGACGCATCTTGTGCATCACTGTGATCAGTGGACCATGAAATTGGGGACTGACAAATGTTCTGTGTTGTCTGGATGCAAACTGCGATTAAATGCGTTAATTTTTTTAACGTGTTTTTTTTTTTTGTAATTAATTATTTGTAATTAACGCTTTAAAGTATATCAGGGGTGGGACTTTATCTCGTTATTTTTGCGTTAATGAATGTGTTAAAGTGTTAAAGTCCCACCCCTAGTTGTTATCTGACCTAAACATCCTGAACAACTGCCTCAAAGTCTTGTTGTGAATTATGAAGCACTCCACTCGTTTTCTATTTTTATAATGTACACAAGAGGCTTAGTCTTTATGAAATACTGGGATCCACTGATTGATCTTTCACTAGATTATATTGTGTATATTTTGTTAATTATTCTTGATCATTTTAAATCACAAACTGCCATCATCCACCCTTTCACTGTGCCTTTTTCCCCACAGATCCTGCAGAACATGGTGGGGACCGCTCTCATCATCCTGGTGGCCATCGGCTTCAAGACCAAGCTGGCGGCGCTGACCCTCGTCGTGTGGCTTCTGGCCATCAACGTCTACTTCAACGCTTTCTGGACCATCCCCGCCTACAAACCCATGCACGACTTCCTCAAGTACGACTTCTTCCAGACCACCTCGGTCATCGGCGGCCTGCTCCTGGTGGTGGCGCTCGGGCCCGGCGGAGTGTCCATGGATGAGAAGAAGAAAGAGTGGTAGGCAAAAAAGGGGGGTCAAGGTGAGAGGATTGCACAGCACCACTAACTTCCCCCCACCCCACCAACCGGGACACAAAGACCCTCCCTCTCCTCCAGTTCCACCAGTGTACACAGGTTGTTTTTTCTTTATTTTTTTATCTGGCCAAATCCAGAGACACCATCTCAGCCATCAATGGACAGTTTGTTTCTGTTTTTCACCCAACTGCTGTTTTTTTTTTTCTCTCCAAGTTGAACACAGTAATAGCAGATTTTTTTTTTCAGAACATTTCTTGTGTGCCCATGTGTTTCAAAGTGCAAAGAAAACAATTAAGGGATGATAAGTGAAAGAAAAGAATTTATTTGGTCTGTGTGCAGAAGATAAATGAAAATAATTCATTGTATTTTATGGGTGTTATGCCATTCATGATCATAGATTGATATTTTTTTTTTTGAATGAAACTGGCAAATTGGATGGAGCTCAGCGGTTTGGGTTCTCCGTGGATCTTTTTGCGACCAGCGGATCATGGAACGTCAGCCCTGAGACTTTGGGCACTGATTTGACAACAACTCGCCTCGACTCTCCAGGTTTCATCTCCCCTCTTTTTTGTTTTTTGTTTTTTTTTCTTCCTCCACCAGCACCCTAGCCTCTCGTACATCGGTACACCTTCAACTGACTGACAACTCTAGTTCGTGGGGAGTCGACTCGGGGTTGGGACGTGTACATTGTATACTAAGTGGTGGATTGCAGTCGTGCTTGATTGAAAATTTCAACACAGTTATTAGCTCCAGGACTTGTTATTGGGCACTTTGTACTGTACGTCTTTGGCAAATGCCTAACTAGTGAACTGTATATGATCGGGGATAATAAGGGGCAGGGGGAGGGGGGGGAGACTCAGCGTTTGTGAAACACCATATTCTGCGATCTAGAAAAGCAAAGAGGACTAAGCAGAGTCACTAGCCGCCTGGACTTTGTCTTTGCTCAGTGTTTTTTGCCCTGTGTAAGAAAAGCTAAAAAAAAAAACAAAAAAAAGGAAAAAAAAGAGAAAGATATTCAGTGTATTGATTTTCAGAAGTTTATATTGTATTTTTGATCATTTGTTTTTTTGATTTTGGAAGTTCATGGCGAAGAAATAAATATTCAAAAATATGAAGTGACCGACTCAGTCCAACTTTTTAACCGTCGTGTTCTCAGAAGCTGAAGGACGACGGTGGAGCAGCGAAGCAAGTGAATGTCAATCCTCCACCAGCGAAGTCAACAATGAAGATGAAGTATAGAGTTTATGAGGATCCGTTGAATGTCACCGCTGCTTATAAAATGGCAGTAAATTGATTTTGCTACACTAAAGGAAAAGAGCACGAGAATAAAAATGTGTGAGTAACAGCAGGTGTTATATTGGCCAGATGTTGGCATCATCCAGCCTCCAGTTTGTGGTCATGTTGGAGACTTTGAGCAAATGCTGACCTCTAATGGACTAAAATGGTAAAAGTTTGCTGCAACTGAGCATTTCATCATTTTTAGGACACATTGTGATGACATGTTTAGGACGCCTGGGAACTATCATTGCCTCGCAGCAAGAAGGTCGCCGGTTTGCGTTCCAGTGGGGACACCTGGGATCTTTCTTCAGTTTGCATGTTCTCCCCGTGCAGCGTGGGTTCTCTCCGGGTTCTCCGGCTTCCTCCCACACAGTCCGAAAACATGTTGAGGTTAATTGGTGATTCTAAATTGTCCGTAGGTGTGAATGTGAGTGTGCTTGGTTGTCTTTCTGTGATAGACTGGTGACCTGTCCAGGGTATCTCCTGCCTTCACCCTAAGTCAGCTGGGATAGACTCCAGCCCCCCGTGACCCTAGTGAGGATTAAGCAGTGTATAGATAGTGGATGGATAGATAAATCTGCATTGTATAATATTGTGGCTATGTACGATTAAACTGCATGATGCAAACAGGAAACAAAATGCAGCATCATTGCATCAAATGGAAAAGTTTTGTGTTCTCCTGAAATAATAAACTGAACTTTCTAAAAGGTGAACCTTAATAAACAGCTGAACTGTTCTGATTAGTCGCTTGTACAAGGAAAAAAACGGATTTTGAGAAAATATTGCAGTGATGTAAACAAAGTGTTTCAAAGAAATCTGATTGGATGTGTGGATGGATGCTTATGATGTAATGATTTATTGACTAGCTGTTAGCTATTAAGTTAATTAGTCATTAACTACTATGATTGCCAGCAGTAGCAAACATGAGTGAATCCTCTGCAGCAGTTTTTCAGAGCGACCAGAGGATGCCGAGGTTGTGAAGTCTATTGCGTTCACTCTATCAGAAGACCAGGCAGCCAGATCTTCATCTCTAGAGCAGGGATGAGATCCACAAAACTGTACATAATGATCACATTAAATTATGTATTTTTTAAAATAGGGATTTGTTTTTTCTGATGTGTGACCATTAAATTATTAAATTAAATAATTATTTCACAGATTTTAATCTTTATGTGCCATATACATGGGGCTGCCCTAAATTAACAGCATTGGTAATTACCAAAATCATTTCCTACATTTCTATAATGGTTAATACACCAGTATGTAGAAGCTCTTTAACCAAAATTATGTTTTTTATGCTAAAAAATGATTACTGTTGTCCAGGAATTTTCAAATTCACTGCTTAAATATAAATGAAATGGGGGGGGGGAGAAATAGTAAAGCACATTATTATTTCTTGATTAAGATGTCAGATTATAGTTATTTATTTGCATCCCTGAACAGAAAAAAAAAAAAAAAAAAGATTTTAGTGGTTGAATGTTGTGCTTGATTCATTTCTGACTTCTCAGAGAAGCCCAGTGAGCTCAGAGGCTCAAGTTTGGGTATAAAAAGGTGAATTCAGTTAGAAATTCCTCATTCTTGTTCAAAATGGTAAAACGCTGAGACGTAAACATCTATAAATAAAGGACTGGAAAATGGTAAATAATTTCCAACTGTTATTTAACAGATTTTCTTTTTTTGGTATATTACAGATATTATGCATTAAAATCACAGGGGGGGAAAAAGGGGGAAAAAAGTAATGGAATTTTACAGTTTTTAACAGTTTTCATATCTGGCACCTTTACTGCCTTTTTTCTTTGTTATTATTATTATTATTATTATTATTATTATTACTTCTTTTAGTTATAAGCTATGGACAAAATAAATAATTTTAAACTGTTATTTTGCAGATTTTTTGGGGAGTAAATTACAGTATTTTACAGTACATTACAGGTGCTGGTCATATAATTAGAATATCATGAAAAAGTTTATTTATTTCAGTAATTCCATTCAAAAAGGGAAATGTGTATATTATATTCATTCATTACACACAGACTGATATATTTCAAATGTTTATTTCTCTTAATTTTGATGATTATACCTGAATACTAATGAAAATCCCAAATTTACTTCACTAGAAAATTAGAACATTACTTATGATCGATACAAAAAGAATTTCTTGATATGCTGGCCAACTGAAAAGTATGAACATGAAAAATATGAGCATGTACAGCACTCAATACTTAGTTGGGGCTCCTTCTGTGGCGCTGGTCAGGTGTCATGAGAGCCCAAGTTGCTCTGATAGTGGCCTTCAGCTCTTCTGCATTGTTGGGTCTGGCGTATGGCATCTTCCTCTTCACAATACCTCATAGATTTTCTATGGGGTTAAGGTCAGGCGAGTTTGCTGGCCAATTAAGAACAGGGATACCATGGTCCTTAAACCAGGTACTGGTAGCTTTGGCACTGTGTGCAGGTGCCAAGTCCTGTTGGAAAATAAAATCTGCATCTCCATAAAGTTAGTCAGCAGCAGGAAGCATGAAGTACTCTAAAACTTCCTGGTAGACAGCTGCGTTGACCTTGAACCTAAGAAAAACACAGTGGACCAACACCAGCAGATGACATGGCACCCCAAACCATCACTGACTGTGGAAACTTTACACTCAACCTCAAGCAACATGGATTCTGTGCCTCTCCTCTCTTCCTCCAGACTCTGGGACCTTGATTTCCAAAGGACATGCAAAATTTACTTTCATCAGAGAACGTAACTTTGGATCACTCAGCAGCAGTCCAGTCCTTATGGTCTTTAGCCCAGGCAAGACGCTTCTGACGTTGTCTCTTGTTCAAGAGTGGCTTGACACAAGGAATGCGACAGCTGAAACCCACGTCTTGCATATGTCTGTGCGTGGTGGTTCTTGAAGCACTGACTCCAGCTGCAGTCCACTCTATGTGAATCTCCCCCACATTTTTGAATGGGTTTCGTTTCACAATCCTCTCCAGGGTGCGGTTATCCCTATTGCTTGTACACTTTTTTCTACCACATCTTTTCCTTCCCTTCGCCTCTCTATTGATGTGCTTGGACACAGAGCTCTGTGAACAGCCAGCCTCTTTTGCAATGATCTTTTGTCTCTTGCCCTCCTTGTGCAAGGTGTCAATGGTTGTCTTTTGGACAACTGTCAGGTCAGCAGTCTTCCCCATGATTGTGCAGCCTACAGAACTAGACTGAGGGACCATTTAAAGGCCTTTGCAGGTGTTTTTAGTTAATTAGCTGATTAGAGCGTGGCACCAGGTGTCGTCAATATTGAACCTTTCCACAATATTCTAATTTTGTGGTGTAGTGAATTTGGGATTTTCATTAGTATTCAGGTATAATCATCAAAATGAAGAGAAATAAACATTTGAAATACATCAATCTGTGTGTAATGAATGAATACAATATACAAGTTTTACTTTTTGAATGGAATTACTGAAATAAATACACTTTTTCATGATATCCTAATTATATGACCAGCACCTGTAATGTACTAAAATATATAAAAACAAGTGAATTTATATGTTAGCTGTGAAAAGGCAAACACATCAGATGTCTGTATTTTTTTTTTATAAACAATCATTTATTCTTGTATGTGACCATGAAATTATACTGTTTTACTGTATTTTAGCATTTATTTTTTGTTTATCATCTTCTTCTTCCAGTGAAAAGCTATGAACAGAATTTCCAGCCTTTCAGTTACACAATTGGCATATTTGGTGTGATTATTATTACTTCTAATAAAATAAAATAAATACCTCTGTCACTATTAAACCTGCCTTATAGTGCTGTGGTGGCGTTGCCCGTGTTTTTCATGGTTTCTTTTAAATCAGGGGTGTCCAATCCTGGTCCTCGAGGGCCACAATCCTGCATGTTTTAGATGTTTTTTAGATGTGTCAGGATTGGACACCCCTGTTTTAAATGAATGAAGCAGCAACAGGCGGTTCAGCGTGTTGACGGTGACGCAACGTGAGGAGGACCAGAGCAGACGACTCACACAGCGGTATAAGACACACTGCTGCTGCTGCTTCATTCATCCCTCAGCGAAGGACAGCAGCTTTCTATCCGGTTATTTAACAGGAAACCTCTCTTCTGTGAGTACAACTTGCTTTAATGTCCTTATATTTTAGGTTTTAAAAAAAAAATCCCGCAGTTACAGCGTTAGTTTGTCGGTTTAATTAAACCTCCAGGTGGTATTTGTAGTCGGAAAATACGTTAAAAAAGCTAAGTTAATTTAGAAAAAAAAACCCGACAGTGTTTGTGTGTTGTTGTCGTTAATTAGCACAAATTGTGCTAGCTTACGTTAGCTCAGGTTCAAGGCGCTACCGGAGGAAGCTAAAGGTTTGTACGTTCACGCTGCTCCAGTCAAACATCATTATCTGTTACCACTGTGCCGCCAAAGAGGCTTTAGTGTTGCTTTAAAGTGAATTTAAGTCGTTTTTTTGTTCGTTCCCTGTGAGTGTGAGACGGTGAGGGAGCACATTTCTCTGCAACAGGCTGGTGGTTTGGAGGGATGTGAAGAAAACGCCCGTGGAGATGTCATCATCCTCCTTCATCCTCATGCTCGCACCTTCTGACTTTTACTTCCAGCTGGAGGAAACAATGACGAGCTTGTTGTTGCCAAGAATGAACGAAAATGAGCTGGCAAATTAATTGAGATGACAGTGGGGTGCTGTTAGAATGTGTGCTGGGATGGAAAAAGTTGGATAATTGAACACAGGTGGCGTCTAAAGAGGAAATAAAGTGAGGAATGAGATGTGAAGCTCTTTCTGGAGCTATAAAATTGCATCTATTTTGCTTGCATTTGCCTTATTGGTTAAACTATGCATCCTTCAGTTGTTTGTTTTGTCTGTTTAATACTGAAGTAGCTCAAATAAGTGAACTTGAGTGAAGTTAATCCACTGTGCATCACTCAAACAGTCAATAGATTATCAAAAAGTGCCAATAAATTTCATTCCAGCACCTGCTTTTAGGTCAAAGAAGCAGTTTTTTCTGGCCCAAGTCGATTTGATATTACAAATAAAGTGGGGTTATATATTGGCATTTCCTCTCCAGGTGATGTAACTGACTCTGTGCCTCTTCACAGCTTCCCCGTCTGCTGAGAAAGCCCGCATCATGTCTAAAGGTACGGTGGTTCTGGCCTACAGCGGCGGACTGGACACGTCCTGTATCCTGGTGTGGCTCAAGGAGCAGGGCTACGACGTCATCACATACTTGGTGAGGTTGCAGGACAAGTGTGCTCGCAGCAGCTCGACAGGTGGCTTTCACTTGTCTGAACCGGCTGCTTAAGCACGTTTGTTGGGGTGAACTTGTTGTTGCTTGTCATGTGCGAGTCGTCTGCCCCTATAAAAACCTGTCAGAGCAACAGTACTGGTTGTCTGGCAACCGTGGGATTTGGCTTCATAATGCCAGCGCAAATCTGCCTGGATTTACTTTTTACCCCGGGGCCAGTCAGAAGTGCACAGCAGGCAGATTTTCTTGTTCAACTTCATTCAGTGGTTTTGTGGGTCAGTGTGGGGGGATGGGTGATGGTCTAGAGTTCACTGCTATGGCGCAAGAGGTGCAGTCCTCCAAATCTATTTTGGTTTTTGCTCTGATCCAATGCAATGGTTCATGAAATTCCAAAATAAGAAAGAGTACACGGCACCAAAAAGGCAATCAGTAGTGTGCTGATATGTGTGGGGAATAATATTTAGCAGTGTTTCCACTGTTAGGTGTTCAAGGGCATCAGTGCAGTGGGTTACATAACAATATGACTTTTCCACAATCTACTGTAAATGTATGATCAGAAAAAATACAGAGATTATAATAGTCATCTGCCAAAACACCAGAGGCATTCTTCAGTATTTGCGCTGCAGATATGCCAGTCGTGTTTACTAGATCAATTTTTTCGAAAAAATGTTCCCCTGCTCGGCTCAGGAGATCAGACAGCCTCTCCATGCCCTGAAGTGGTGCTCGTGCTTGATTTGAGCTGTGACGAGGTTCTTACATCTCCTGCACAGACGTGATCTGAATGACAAGATGGTGGATTTTCTGAATTAACTCTTGCGCTGGCATGTGCCTGTGTGTTGATGCATTTATTCTCACAGAAGTCAGCAAGCCTAGTGTTGGTTTTTCATCATGTTGATGTCTGTTGTAAATTTTACGTTGGACCTCTGTCTATCCAGGCCAACATCGGACAAGATGAAGATTTTGAAGCAGCTCAGAAAAAGGCAGAAAGCCTCGGTGCCAAGAAGGTGAGAGACGATGAAATGTGCTGTTGCTTTGGATGAGACATTGCACTAAAATGCTTTAAAATTCATATCTATATTCATATTTGCCCTTGATTTGTGTTCAGGGTTTGATTTCCCAGAATCACAGCTCATGAATGTGGTGCTTTCTGCCAGCTGACTGTCAAATGTTGGATGTCAGAGCTTCCCCCGAGCAGCTGGATACACTCATACATTAGTGTTCTCCATTGCTGTGGCATAATGATGATAGAACTCTGCCCGAAAGCAAATTTCCAGTGTCATAGCATACAGTAATGAACCAAAGTCAATAGTCTTTTTTTTTTTTTCTGTTTTCTCTTGAGTGAGAAATGTTCCCTTTATTCATCTCACAAAGCCCTTTTGTGGTGAACAGTTATGTCTTTTTTTCTAGAAGGGAAATATATTGGAAATCAAAAACTATTTCTCACAGGGATGAAATGAATCAAATGTGGAACACAAAGCCCTCTTCTTGTTCCTTTTGCAGGTTTTCATTGAAGACCTGCGCTCACAGTTTGTGGAGGACTTCATCTGGCCTGCGGTTCAGGCCAACGCTGTCTATGAGGACCGGTACCTGCTGGGCACGGCGGTAGCGCGGCCCTGCATCGCCCGCCGTCAGGTGGAGATCGCCCGCAGGGAGGGTGCTCAGTTTGTGTCGCATGGCGCCACTGGAAAGGTAAATCAGATAAAAGACAGGAGGACACCCAGTGGGAAAACAATGTCAAAAATCTGCTAATGTCACTGAATCCCAGCACCTATGAAATGAAATTGTTGACATTTTTCTTTATTCTAAAGCTGGGACAGAAACCCAGAGGTCAGGGATGTGACATAAAACTGAAGCCCTAGACATTCTAAGCCCTGTGACTGATCCACTTGGAAATCCTGATCTGCCTTTTCTAAACACAAACTAGTAAACTAGGTCACTAGTCAAACTCTCGAATTTAGGCCACGTGTTTGAATATTAACTTTCCTAAATCAAACTTTAACAGGAGATTTAAAGAAAAAAAAAAAAGCAACTCTTGAAAAGCTGTAATTTTCTTCTATTCAGTCATCAATTCAATTTAAAAAAGTTTCCTGTCGTGTCAAGATTTCGTGACACTGCATGAATCAGCAGCTAAATCAAATGAATCCCTGCACCTCAGATTAAAATTTAAATGTGCTTTTGCACTTTGACACCCTGCCGGATGCCTGTCTGATGAGCATGAGTGGGCATAAGTGAAAAATTAACTGCCTGAATACGACACAAACTCTCGTGATGTTTTTTTTGTCCTGTAGGCTCACATTGCCGTTTCATTACATGCCTTTATTGTTGTTGCATGTGTCTATGCAACAAAATGTAATGCCTCCTGCCAGATGAGCACATGAATTAGATTCACCAGGAATCAATATTCTTAAAGTATCAAGGACAATATGACATTTATTTGTTTATTCCTGAGCAAAGTATTATTTATCAAGGGGAAAAAAAACGGGGGTTAAATTACCTTATACATCAGGGATCTCAAACTCCAGTCCTCGAGGGCCGCAATCCTGCAAGTTTTAGATGTTTCCTTCTTCCAACACACCTGATTCAAATGATCAGCTCTGCAGAAGCCTGATAACGTTCCTGATCATGTGAATCAGGTGTGCTGGAAGAAGGAAACATCTAAAACTTGCAGGATTGCGGCCCTCGAGGACCGGAGTTCGAGACCCCTGTTATACATGAACTAGAAAGGCAGAGTGAGCTGTGAGGAGACTGACTACAGCCGTCATGTGTGGTTGAGCAGGTTGTCCCTCAGACTGTGACCTGCTCTGACATACTTTGCTGCATCTATGGTGCAAACATTCGACATTGTGTTTAATTTTTTTGTGTTCTTGGACAGTGAGTCAAGCTGTTCTTGTTAAGAACGTTCCGCTGATGTTTTCATGTGTGCTACAGTGAAACAAAAAGTGACCCATTTGTCCACTATGTCCTACTCTCACTGCACATTTTGTTCCTCTTAGGTGCAAAACATCTTTGATTGGCTAAAACATAGCCAAGAGAAGGTGCAGAGGTCTAGTTTCCTCTTAGATCACTTGAATCACAATATATTTAAAAGTTAGTGAAATTTCTGCCCAATGATGCCAAAAACATACTTCCTACCTCAGCTTTCAGACCTTGTTTGGACTAAGAGCCCAAGTCCTTTCTTCTTTTTTTGTGAATTCAGATTGTATCCAGATTTATTTTTTAAAAATCTGGACAGCACAAAAACAGATAAAATGTGATTTATTTATTTTTTTTGTTGCAAATCTGATCCACACAACACGTGGAGGTGATGATGGAATTCCAATCAGAGCTCCACAGATGTGTCTCAGTCCAGATGTTCTGGATGCTTTAATTGGATTTCAGTGTGTTTTACGACACCCGCAGTGCGATTCAACACACAGGTGCAAGTTCTAAGCAGAGTCCGTGCTGCTGCTGTCATATCGCTGTGGAAGACAACATGAAAACAACAGTCTGTGGACAGACGCCAAAATACATTGTCTGCTTCAATGGAAGGCAACTATGTGGTCACTGATGCCTTTGTTGTTTCCAGAGCAACCCGTGTTGATAGGCTGGTGATGTCCTGACATACAAATCCAATCTAATTACTTGCAGATAGCAGTGCTGACAGTCTGTCCTGATGATGTTGTTTTAGAAACAAATCAGATTTGCCTGCAGTGAAATCAGATTTGTTATTTAAGCGAATTGCTCATAGTTTAAATGTACAATAAACAGACTTTTGGGGCATACTGTAAACAATTTGTGCTGACAGCAGTGACATATCCCCCTTTAAGATTATTTTGATATTAAACAGTCACGTATTTATGCATCCACTGCAACAGAGGAACATGAACACTAGTTTTGAGTTGTGTTTGTGTCTATCTGATGACTGTGAGTCCAATATTTGCTCTGTTTTTGGTCTCCCATCAACTCCTGAGAGAAGTATATACAGTGGAAACTGGTGTCTGCTGCAGTGATGTGAGCAGTGAGACCCTGAGCGTAAAATAAAACCATGAAGTTGTGTGCTGCATCGCTCAACAAGGAGCTGAAACTCATAATAAAACTCAGCCGAGTGGAGCTGAAGAGTTGGCTGATATTTCTGTGTAGGATCATAACATCAGTGTCACTTCATTCACATAGCTGCTTTAGCTACATTGCATTTACAATTCAATTAAAACACTCACATTCAATGTGGTTACATTCAAAATAATCAGATATTTTAAAATAATGAATTTAATATGCAGTTTTATTCCCGCTTCAAAGAGACTGCCTTCTCATTGGTTGAGATGCTGTGTCCATATTTCCCCTGTAGATGGAGACAGACACCACACCATGAAGTTAATTGTCCATCTTTTTGGACAGTTTGTTTATGAGTGGAATTGTAAATGAAAATGCAGCTCCCCTCCAGCTGTTTGTAGTAGAAACACAGATGGAGTACAAAAAACAACAGGAGCAACCATTCAGGCATGTAAAGCAAAACATGCAAACATTGCTGCTTAACCATCACTAAATGCAACAGCTGAATAGTTTGGCAAGAATTACCTCAATCGTTCGACAGCCAAGTAATCTGCTGCTATTTTAAGCGATTGAAGCCATTTTTATAAAGCTTTCTTTGGTAGAGCTTTGGAGATGTTTTGGTTGCACAAAACTGGTTATTTCAATATATCACCTTTTGGAAATAGCAAGTGAGGCTTTTCATAGTTTTCTGACCCTTTATTGAGTAAATATAGATAATATAAAATGAATAAATAAAATAATTGTTCGCTGCAGCCTTCTTGTCCGTACTTTCAGTTAATGTCACTGATTTTAAATTGTTCAATGTTGAGCTGAACTGTTTGTACTTTTCAGGGAAATGACCAGATACGCTTTGAGCTCACGTGCTACGCGCTCTACCCTGAGGTCAAGGTGAGTTTACTGGTTCATTGTTTTGAAAGCATGCAGTGAAATAGGGATGCACATTATACAGTTTTTGCCGATATCAGATATAAAGATATTTTCCAACTTATTTTAGCCAGTTGCTGGTGACGATACAAATATGTGCACATGCAATATGTTTTTCTATGTGCTGTGCCTGCTCTTATCATGATGGCTGCTGGCAAATGTAAATACAAAATGAAATGCATTTCAAATGTACACTTTTCCTGGGCAAAATAAGAAAACTACTCCAGTGTAAACGTAAAATATTTATTTTTATGTAATATTTTCAAACCAAACTGAAAACTTCAGCCTGACAGTGTTAATTTGTCATTTTAGGTTGATGCCCATATTTCCCAATAACGATGGAGATGTTTGTATTGTTATGCATCCTTACTGTACAATAATGCTTGTGCGGCCAGAACAAATCTCTTCCTCTGTGGTTTGTGTTGTTCAGATCATCGCACCGTGGAGGATCCCTGAGTTTTACAACCGCTTCCGGGGGAGAACTGACTTGATGGAATATGCACAGGTGACATTTTGTTTACTTGAATTTCTGATGAGTCTGTCAGCTATTTGAAAATGCTGATTCACCATACAGTGGGCAGTATATTAGCAGACACTGCTATCTAAAGCTGCCAGTGGAAAAAGTTCTGCCTTTAAAGGAATGATGATGTTCACATTTGTCACTGATAAACATTTAAGTTTGTTTAAGTATACAATCTGAAAATTAGGCATACTGCAGAACTTAAAGTGCTTTCTCCCAGTCACTGAATGCATTTATGTACTTATTTTGTATCTACATTTAGCCATAAATGGATGTAGATTCATTTATTTTTGAAAATATTTTTTATTCTTTCTTACTTTTGCGCTGCTGAAACACCTGATTTTCCCCCTTGGGATCAATAAACAGCTAACTTAGCCATATGTCTTGACAAAACCTCAACATATTTTCAACAAAACCAGGAATCCCTTTACCAATATTTGTATCTTTATTATATGTTTATAATAAAGAAATACAATTCTGTTTAATATTACATCTCTGCTTTCTGTTTGTAGTGTAATTTCACACTCATTAATACACTCACATCAGCCAGTGTCCGATTAAAGCACTCAGACCACACACACATTCTCTGGCTGTCTGTTGTTTTTTTTTTTCCCACATGGTCCCATCTGACGGTGGTCCTGACCAGTTGTTCCCACTAGAGGGTGGTCATGATTTAGTCAACACCTCTCACTCACTGGTTTTGGGGTGTACTTGTGAAATCATGCAATCTTAAAACACCAAGTTGGAAACTTTTCCCTCAAACATACCAAAATGTCTTTGTTTGTTGGTTGTTTTTACCATTTTCTTTGCGGAATCATGAAGACAAAAGCAGTGTGGAGAAAAAGACATATTTTGGTCACACAGCACGCCAAAAACCAGCTGCTTGACATAGTTGTCCTGCTTTCTTGCATTGAGAACTTTCTCAGCAGGCAAGTATAACTCTCAGTGAAAGCCTGTTGCAGTTAACTTTCAAACTGAAAGTGTGTAAAATAACAACCGCTGTCTCTGTCAAACTGTAGAAACATGGCATCCCAGTGCCCGTCACGCCTCGCGCACCTTGGAGCATGGACGCCAATCTCATGCACATCAGGTGGGTACGGCTGCATCTTCTTCACTTTTAATTTCAGAATCGTAGTCTTTTCGGTCAGAAATAAACAATGTAATTCTCTAATTTATCTTCCTGTACAGCTACGAGTCTGGCATCCTGGAGAATCCCAAGGTAAGTTTTCAATGTCACATCAAAGAAAGTGTCATCATTCCAGCGGTTGTCAATGCTGCCCCTTCGTCATCCTTTTATAAAATGGCACAGGTTAAATACCAAGAAAGTTACTGGTCTGAAACACTTGTCTTAATTTGCTTTGTACAATTACATGTTCACTGACGGTGCTGGTTGTCATGGGGATTTATTTATAAGCTTAATTACTGGCAGCACTCTTCCAGAACATGTCAAAAATAGAAGTTAGTCAGGGGACAACAGTTTGTACAGGTAAAAACAAATGTACATCTGAGAGTGCATCTCAATATGTATGACATATCGCATGAACATCTCGAAGTCGATGCCATCTTCACATCTGTACCTGTTCTTAAAATGTCTGACAAAGTTGGCTCGCTTCGGCCACCAATAAGGAAAGGTGTTATACAGTTGACTACAGTAAATCATCTCCTCTCAAGCACACACTGTGTTTGCTGCGAACAGACAAACATTCGACTTCTTGTACAGTTAAATGCATCACACACTCGGAGTGACACAGCAGCGAGCCCACTCTCCGTTCTGCTGACCGTGCCAGCTCCATCCGACACAACACGCCTCACTCTCTCACAGTGCCACGGCTGAGACAAGAGTTTGATCTCTGCTGGGGTCGGAGGTCAAGGCGGTACATACAGGTTGCCCCCAGTGACCCCCACAGCTCCCATCCCTTGGTTGCTGTGTCTGTGTCTGTGTCTCTCTTCACCCCGGGTCTTCGCCGGGCCCTGGGAAGAGCCTGGGACACACAGACACTGACTTGTCGTCAGCAACGCTTCGACTAATTCCCGATTTCATGGGAGCCTGGGAGGGGGAAGGGTTAGGGCGTTGCACCCAGCTGGGGCCTCCTGAGTTCCAGCCCCAACTCCTCGGGACCTCATTGTTCCACTGGTTGCGCCGCCGCAGGCTGCGACGTGGGAGGGGAGCCATTTCATCATGACACCGTGACACCAAAATGTCACCAGTAACAGTAAAGTACAAAGACAGTGCGCCAGACAGATGAGTCCCCAAAGCACGGGGTGTCACATGGAGGCGAGGGGTCCCGCGCTGCTGGAGTGGAGATGCAGGGGCAGGGCCACTGTAACTCACAGACCTCTATCTCTCACTCTCTTTCTCTGTCCCTTTCCCACCCCTCCGCTGCCTCTTTAGTGGTCGTCCTGCGGAGAAATGTTTTGAAAAGAATGAGATGAACCAGCTCAATAGCATAGCGATGCATCATGTTAGTATTGTGTAACTGATTTCATTCAGGGGGTTTTGTGTCGGACCATTTACTCCAATATTGAATCAATTAATGGCATGAAATACAATGAAATATTTATGGTTCAGAGATCTAAAGTGGTAAAAGGATTTGAATACATTACCCCGGGAACAAAATGATGTTTTGAACTCTGAAAGAGCTGTAATAATTTAGTAATTTTCAGTAGCCACAACTTCTGAACCCGTCTGGCAATTGGACTTTTTCCAAGTTTGTTTGTTAATGAAGGTCAGAGTTTACGTCTCAACAATAAGATCAAAGTAGAATTTTTATATTTAACGCTAATTTAAATGCTTTTTTTTGAACCAGTAAGTGAATACAAATGCAATTTTACCCCAAAAATAACCAACAAAGTCATTTTATCCCCCACATGCTCAAGCTGACATGTCAGATTCTGATCCAGCTCGAAGGTCATCTGATAGAAGCCACCTTGTTCTAAGTATCTCCTCTGTGTATCGGCCTCTCTCTCTCCTCCAGTTACAGCCCTGGAGGCTGAGGCCGGACCTCAACTATTCAAACACCCCGAATCCCCCCACCTGTGACACAATGGTCCCTCTCTGCTCAACACCGTCAGATTAGGAAACGTCCAAATGGTCGCTCATATGTTCTGCTGTAGATAAGAGTCGGCAGAGTTCAGGTTACTCTGTGATTAACACTATATCCTTCCTGATAACCCCAGACCATGTAGCCCATACCACAATGGCCCGGGGACCTTTTTTATTTACTCATTTCCATCTGGGAGCGTTAACCTATGTGAAGATATGCACTCTGGGTCACTTCAGCTAGCTGTTGACATGTTTATCCAGTTACATTTAGTACTATTAGCATGCAACTGATAACTGCCTTCACTTTTTGCTTGTTATAAACTGAAATAATTATCTTATCTCTTATAGATTCTGTTCAATTTTAGGTTGCAGTTAATGCAAATTGTGAACCTTTCCATACTTTTCATTCAAAGATATTAGACATCGAAAAGGCCATACTTGTCAGATTTCTGCTTCTTTTTGGCTAATAACTGCAACATAGCAAGATTTTGATCATTTTCTTTAGACAAAAACAATAAAATCAATAAACCTTGCTCAGTTAAGTTTCCCAAGTTGTCCTATAAAACAATGCGGAGTAGAGATGTGATGTAAAATGTCATATTCGGTCCTAAGATCAACCACTAGTTGGCATTAACTGGTCGTTTTTTTTTATTACTATCTAGAATTTCCGTTATTGTAGCATTCTTTAAACGTGATCAACAATATGCCAATTGTTGGATGCCTCCACATCCTCCAGTTTCCTCACTCTCTCCGCTCTTTGTCCGTCCACACATGAGCAGTCAGAGCCCACCCTGAGGCAGCCCGACACTCGTCCTGAGTCATTAAAACATCACCTCAGTCTTAATTACAGCCTCTGTCAGTGAGTTTCCCCGGGCCCGCTTTGTTCTTTGATCAGGGAGCCGACGGGCCACTGCTCACGTTGACCAGGGCTAAAGGAGCGAAACGGCAAACCTCTGCTCACCTAGAGGAAATGAAAACTTGTTTGCTGCTGGTCACACGGCCTGCTAGAGAAGATGGATGGTCGGAAGGCTGCCTGTAGGGTTAGGAAGTGGCCTTGTAGGTGTATGTATACATGTGAATGTGTGCTTTGAAGCAAAGAGGTCAGCGTTTATCGTGTGCCCTCGCTGCCCTCGGGTCTGATTAGCCTGACCTGTGGTACTTAGCGAGTGCTCACCGTGTCCACCTCAGCATCACCGCAACTCTAGCTTCATGGAGAACTGCCCGTTGCCCTCATTAAATTCAGCTGAGGGTCTAACATTAACCAAAACATCCTGGGTGTTAAGAATATAAATATCTCTCCATCACATCACGTGCGTATTGTTTTATACTTGGCTCAATTTGCCATGTTTGCATTTTAAAGAGAGGGACACGACTTGAAACGTGGTGATTTAAGCATCATTTCCAAACCGCTGCGCCAAAGATGTTTTTACCATCCTCTTCTGTTCAACTCTCCTTTCTCCTCCTCCTCCTCCTCCTCCTCCCCTCCCGTCTCCCTTCTGCCACCTCCACGTCTTTTGGCCCCTCCGGCTTTGATTGAAAACCAATGAGGCAACTAATAAGTGGAAAGATAGAAATTTACTTGCTTTAAGTTCATGCGTCAGCCTCCTTCTTTGCTGTATGGGCCACGTTTAGCACAACAATATCGCAGAAGCAAAGACTGCCAAAGGAGCTGCTCTGTGCTACATGATGGTGCGCTTCACGCCCCATTTCCCACCAATACGCCCTGGCCCCCCCGCCTTCTCTATCTCTACCTTTTCCTCTCTTTCAGGGCCACGGCTTTGGGACAGGTCCACCTGCAGGGGGTTTGAATTGAAATGCATTGATCTCTCGCTCACTGGAAACAACCTTATTCCCTTACATTTCCCTTTTTCCCCCCTTTGTGTCCAGTAGCCAATAACTTTGAGCTTCCATTGTTGCAGCATGCATGCGTTACCAATTTATTTTTTAAAATAAATGTTTAAAAAGTGTCTTTAATCAACAATTGGGGCCTTTTCTTTAAGCCACAGCACGCTCAATGCTCATACAGGGAGCAAAATGATTATTTTAAGCTCAGAAAGTTAGCTTAATTTCAATCTAATCTGTAAAAATAAAAACTATAAAGGCAAGTAGTTTTATAGTTTTCCTGGAAGTTCACAACCTGCCACCTATAAATATTGTTTCAGCTAATGGCTCTTATGTTCTGCACTCTGTTTTTATTTGAAGGTTGAAAAGACAGCCAAAAAATTCATTCCGTCTTCTCCCCCCCCCCCCTCCAACCTCAAAGAGTAAGCATCAAAAGGCTTTTTAGGGTAGTCATTTTGTCCCTCTCCTGTTCGCTCTCATTTGGCATCTTTCAGGGCACTGAGGCAGAAAATAAAGGAGAGGGAGTCGGGCGCCTTCCCAGTCAATTTTGGTGTTTAGTTAAAAGGAAGGAAAGTGATTGCGCTGCTCGTTTTCTCCTCACTGACAGGCGGCAAGCGGATGCCGATTAGTTATTGTATGATGATTTAGAGTCTGGTAAAGCTTTCCATTTAAATGCACCCAGTAGTTATTTTGCATAGTCCCCCTGCAATTTGCCTCAGCTCAGGAGACATTGGCCATCGTCTTGGCCTAATGCTGTGTAATTGTTGGAGGGGCACATCGCTGGGCGGACACGTCAGGACTGCCACGCTCTTTTAGGTCCCCAACCATGACTTACTGAAATCGCTCCCGGCTCCCGCCAACTGGAAAAAAACGACAAATGTCTGTCACTCAGGACAACTTTAGCGAATTTAGGGTGTGGACTCGAAAGCTTTGTTGTGCGATGCCCATTTAGGAAAATTCTTCATTTGAAAATAAATCAGAAGGGAAACGTCAGTCAGAAAATCAAAGCTGGAAAACTGGAAAATAAGAATCCAGCCAGAGAAGCGCAGACACTTGATGGAGTCGGCCGATGTGAGATTTTCACAGACAGGCAGAATATTATTGAGGACTTACTGTTGCTCAAATAGGTTCTGTCTTGGTATCTTAGGTGTTTTTTTGTTTTTTTTTTGACTTGTCAAGTGTTCACCATTCTCCGGGATGTGAGTCATTTCTTTCTTTTGCCCTTTTCCTCTCTTTCTCACTGCGTCCTGCTTTTCGCCGCCTTCCCCTGCGGTGAAGGGCCACACGGAGAAAATGAAACCAAATAGAGGAGAAAAATGGAACATTGATTTTTTTTCTTTTCTTTTTTTTGTCTTCACTCAACTCCTGATGTTGTTTTCAGGTTTCTTTCTTTTTCACGCATCATTCTCTCCGTTCTTCTGCCAGCCACGTCTGGAGCTGTCCGTTATCACCTCACACAATAGTCCCCACTTTTCCTTTCTTTGATGAGGTCTCAGAAGGTCGTAGTTATTCATGGAGGGGGAATAAAGTGTTCAAAATAGCGACAGTGAGTGTGTGATTTTTGTGTGTCTTGCAGAGCCATGCCCCTGCTGACCTGTACCTGATGACCAAGAATCCAGAAGATTCTCCCAACGAACCGGACGTGCTGGAGATAGAGTTCAAAAACGGTTCGTGTGCCGTGTAGCGTCATGTGTTGCTTCCTGATTCCTTTCTGATTCAGTGTTTGTCTTTAAGCTCACAACTTCTAAAGCCTAATGATTGATATAGATGTAAAAACATGTAAGTTATCAAAAAATTTTTAAAATACTTGCCATGTAGTTTTAGAATTGACATTCATTTGACGTTACACATTAGATTTTTTTTTTTTTAATCTGTCAAATTTCATTATGTGCACATGATATACAACAGATTCAATAATCAGCAATTCATTTCCACTTGAAATGTGAATTATTTGAAATGGATTTTGTTGAAATTTGTAAATCTTTTGCATTTAAGCTTCAATCATGTCAAGATATATATACGTTTTTTTATTTTTTGCTTTGATTCATAAATCCTAGTGTAGATCAGTAGGAAATGTGAGAAAAAAGAGCAAAGGAATGACAGGTTTAGTTGACCAGGAATCGATATGAGGCCTCACTGCTGATGACATTTATACCTTTGTTGTTGTTGTTGTATTCAGCTGTTTGGTCGCCTCCAACTTGTCTCAAGATTTTAGGGCTTAAACAGAAATTTCATTCATCAAATTGCATTTTGTTGCATATACACTCATGTGATATCAGTTCTGAGCTTGTATAATTCATCAGTGAGTGTTGTTGTCCATCTTTACTCACTGCCCACTCCAGTCCTTCCTATTACTTAACAGTGAGGGTTATAGCCGCAGGGCTACAGCTCTGAGGCTGACCCGGCTGCACTTTATCACCGCTTCTGACCACCCAGATTTATCCTAAACCCCATCACAGCATTACTTGGTCCAAAGCTGCCATGTTTGGCCCGGGGGCAAACGCACAGGCCGGAAGCATTAACTCCAGCTAATACACCGAGCCCCGAGGGGCCAGAGGAACGCTCATTAGATATATTGCCACGATGGCCAGACTGAATAGTAGAAAGTGTCACATGTTTGTGCAAAGAGAAAATGGCAAGAAACATCCAGGCCTGAGGCAAATGGCACAGATGTCCCTTCAGAACCGGTCACTGGTGGAGGCTCAAGTACAAGAACATCAATCAGATCAGAGACACTGGATTCTCTGAGCTTTATGGGCTGTAAATGTAATTTAAGGGGAGTTCAGAAGACTTGGTGGGAATACTTGCAGTCACTAAAGATGCCAAAAGTGCTTTTTTTTTTAAAAAGTGCAAATTAAAATGGCATTTACTCGTCAGTAAAGATGTGCAACAAAACAGATCTCACTTTACCAGTTTCCCAAAGAAATGTTTAACTGTGAAACAAGTTGGTTGGTGTCAGGGGATGAGATGTGCTTTTGTAAAAACAGTGATGCACTAGTAAAGCCCAGTCTGGTTTCGCGGGTTCTTTGCGGCCCTGCGCTCCATTTTCACACATATTCTCAGTGCCTTTATTGAGCGCCCTATGACAAAAGCTGTTTTAGTTGTCCACACAAAGGCCCAAGCCTACTCCTCCCTCTGAGCACAAGATCAGCACAAGAATGTTTCATTTCATTCCCCCTCCCACCTTTTCATCCCTGCCTTTCTCACCAAAGTTTTCTCACTGATTAAAAAAGAATATTTAACGACAGGAACCTTTTCCCCCGTCAAACGCTCCATTCCCCATTCCTCTCCCTTTTTCTTTTTTTTTTTTTTTTAAGGAAAAAAAAAAAAAATCATCCCTCCCTCCTTTCATGCCAAAGAAGTGAGGAGGAAAAAGAGACAGAGAGGAAAAATGTAAAGCAGTAATTTTTCCTACAACTGTGTCTGCGCTCCCATTGTCTGCACTGTTAGGGTGCAAAAAACTGAAGAAAAGGATCATGAGTAGAAAAAGAGCCCTTTAGTGAATGATGGAACCCGCAACACGGAGAGAGCGAGGAGAAAGAGAGCGCAGGGACGAAAGGCCAGCCCCTACACTCCCACGTTCAGACACTCAGTTAATTTATTTGAACTTTTAATCTAATTATTAGATATCTGGGAGGGGGCGCGGTTTTAAGAATGCACCATCCATACTGCCCTCTCCTGCTCTGGGAGGTACTTTTTTTTTTTTCCATGGGAGCCGCCGTGATTCCCGCGATATGAGAATGGAGCGTCAACAAAGCCCTTGTCTAAAAAAATTTGTCAAGTCCCTCACATGTCATTCCTATTAAGGCTTTGTAAATGCTGGCTGAAAGGCGACCAGAAGTGCTGCTCTTCTCTTCAAAGCTGCTTGACTGACAACTGCAAGCATGCTTAAGTGTGTGTAGAGCTCGACACTGGAGGGGACGGAGAGTGCAGCAGATTTCTTCTCATTTCCTTCTTGTGTAGTCTTTTAGAAAGGTTATATTCCCTTCTCGCTCGCGCTCCTTTTCACCCGTGTCTCTGTTTGTTTCCTCGCCTCCACCTTTGGCCCGTGTTCCTCATTGAAGGCCATGAATAAGCAGGTCTGTGACAGTGATTGATGTGCACTTGGTTTAAGTGGCTCGGCGGAGGAAGCGTGCGGAGCGAGCGTGGGTGTCTTTTTAAAGAGAAATTCTCCGTATGTTAAAGATAGACGGTAGGAAGCCGGGCGGTGATGGATCTGCAGGTGGTTTTGTCTCCTGCACATGCGCATGAACACACAAGCACTGAGTGGCGCAACAAAAAAAAAAAAAGAAATCTAAGCGTTAAAGAGAGTTTGGGTAACAAAGCTGCGTGTGTAATTGAATTAGGTAAAGGCCTGCCCACGATTTCACAGCTTTCAAATCAGCAGAGCCTTTGAATTTATTAGCCCTTCTCACCATCTCCTTTTGTGGAGGTTTTCACTTTTAGTTGACGACTATTGATTTGACTGACTAAGATAATGAGCGCTTGTCAGCAGATTTGATCAACTCTTTGCTGTTTTTGTCGCCAGTTCAATCAGTTGAAATGAATCTTTTTGTTAGTTTTTGTAGTTGTTTGTTGTTATTGATTAACTAGGCCGCACAAAAATTACATTCTTATAGTGTTTGTTTTGTGTGCTATGTGTTGATTATTTCTCTGATCTTGGTAAAAATCACCCGTCACTTTTCGCTGTAATAGGTTTTAGGACAAGTAGAGAAGATGAAGAGTGATTGAATTCACTTCATTTGCTTTCGGCTTTCCTCATGAAATGAAATGAATGAAATGAAAAATACTTTATTCATCCCAGAAGGGAAATTCAAATGTTGTTGTAAAAATTATTTTAGTTAATTTCAAAAATGGTTAGCATGCCTCTCTTGTGAAAAGAGAATGTTGCTGTTTAGTTTTTTGAATCTCAAACATAAAAATGCAAAGTAGATTGTGACGTTGCTTTATTTTATTGCAATTAGATTTTACCAAATACATTATAAGTCATATGAATTACCACTTATTGTGTTATAATGTTGGTGGACATGGATTTATTAATCAGCACTTTATTCCTTTAGGAGTGCCTGTGAAGGTGATCAATGTGAAGGAAGGCAAATCCAAAGACTCTGCACTGGATATCTTCTCATACCTCAATGAGATTGGGTAAGCATTTTTCTCTTTATTTCAAAAAAAGGCACCTTACACATGTGTCTTGTTAGATGTGATAAATCCAGTGAAAGTAAGTCTTTCTATCAGAATCAGTGTGTAAGTGTCCCCAGAGGTAGAGCAGTGGTTAAGTTCACCACCTCTGGAATGATGAGTGTTTGTCGCTGTTGGCCAGGGATCGCATACCGCCAGTTTTTTACTCCTGTGTCGTCCTCCACTCTTGCTTCCCTCTCTGCTTTCCAACTGTCAAAATAAATGAAAAGTCCTAAAGGTGAACCTGCCGATACCACAGAAGAATCTATTTTCCTCGACCGCTTTTTAGTTTTGAGCATGATGTTGAGCATTTTGTTTCAGTCAGTGCTGCTTCTTTACAACATGCGTAATTTGTCGTGAAATGACACAAACTATGCATTGAGTAAATTGTTAGGGAAATCTGAAACCGTTTTTCTGCTTTTCTTTTCCAATAAAGGGAAAATAAATAATGAAAGAGCTTGTTTGTTGGAGATTCTACAGAAAACTTTATTAATGAAAAGTATTCGTCACTATTTGGGTATTTTAATATTGTTTTGTGTGTAATAAATTCACTCCCAGCCAGTCTTATTGTGCAGCAAAACTATGCTAATCACAGTGATGCATGAAAACAACCGCACAGCAGATGGAAAGAGGCTTCTCTAGGAAATTTAATTTGTCGTCTGAATGGTGCATCGCAGCACACACTTGAAAATCTGTAACCAGAGCTACATCATGTGTGTTTCTGTTTATCTTGTACAATATTTGAAATAAACTACAAAACACTGATGCATACATCTAGATAAAGGTATGGTTGATCTGCCTTAATCCAAGTTTTTTCAGCTTCATTTCGACTGTATCTCACTTCATAAGCGGTCACATCACACAATGAAATATGTCACGGCGGCTTTCGCACTCTAATGCATTTGAAGAATAAAGTGTTTTGCTATAAAGGAGGCGTTGACACACACACAGGATTGACACCAGGTCAGAATTAAGCATCAGTTTGATGCGTGTAGCATTAAATGGGGTACCTTTACAGCAGCCTGCTGTCATGTACGTGTCATTTATTAAGGTAAACACGGTGAAATATCCTGTGTAATGGCACTGCGCTCTATTCTCAGGAAAGGCTGCAGATTTATGAACATATGTCAACATCAACGACTGCCTTGAGCAGGCTGCAGGGCTTTTATGAACTAAAGGAGAAGCTTTTTATGCAGAATGAAGTAACCGCGAGCAGCAGGTTCTGTAAGAATCATTTATAGTGATTTGTACATCAGTGCAATCTGACACTGCTGGCATTTTGATATGAGCACAATAGAGGTACATGTTTATGCTGATTTAGTCACATCTATTTAATGTATGTATATCTAAAATAGTTTCTTTACATTTTAAGCATTATCCTATTGTCACCTGAGTAACAGCAGAGTAACATTGTCCAAGAAACAGATGAGGTTCCTGGACATCTATTCAAAGTCTATCAAATATTTTCCACCAACAAGTCGCTTTGTGCTGCCCCATTTAAATGAACTCTCACCTGTCCGTCCCTCCCCTCCCACCTGTGTGCTGAGTGTTCCTCACTGGGCACCAAAATACCACACAGATACGCAGAGTGTATTAGAAAGTCAGGAAATGATCAGACTGCTGGTTGTTGAGCTGCCACAACAATAGAGCTCTTAATGTTGACGCCTCCTGTTGTTGGTTAAACTAATAAAGTGTTAAATTAATGTATAAGCGTGTCCAGTGAACCTGTCTCTGTCTCTTAGAGGAAAGCACGGAGTGGGTCGGATTGACATCGTAGAGAACCGTTTCATCGGCATGAAGTCCCGAGGTAAAGTTGAAAATTGTTGTTTGCTTCGTCTGTCTTGGTTGTGACATTTTCCCCATTTGTGCCGAATTAGCGTGACAGGTTTCCTCACGTACTCAAACAAACATATACACTGTAAATGCAGTGAGATGGATATGTTTGCACTTGCACTGAAATCCCTCTCAATATTTTAATTTTGCATCCGTTCAAAAGCCTTTCAGTAGCCGGGGCTTTCATGCAATTTGCAGTTATTTTACATGAGTGCTTTTTTGTCACACTTCCTATTCTGCTTCCATAAAAGTGGGCTGGATGGCAAATGCGCTCTCCTCAAGAGAAAATGTTTTCCTCTGGTTCACCTGGAATCATAGACACTGAAGTTACTTCCTTTCACTTATGCATGCACACACATACAGAAAACACACACACTGTGAATAAGAAAAAGGTGCACATGCTCCAGTGGATACACACAAATACACAGTCGATCACATATCTGCACACAGGGATGTTTTTTGTCTCTTTATCTTTGGCATCAACAGGCAACTTGAAAAGCTCCTTTGTTAGCGCTCTACATGTGTTGTCGCAGTAAATATACAAAGCCGGTGTGCCGTCCTGGCCTTGTATGACGCACTCACATACACACAAACGCGCCGCTCTTCCCCCACGACACTATGTGCTATGATTGGCAAATTGACTGGCCAGCAGACTGTGGATGTGGCGCAACTTGGCAGGTAGAAATTGGAAAATGGGAAGCCCACTTTTCTCTCCCCTCGGCTGAACAAAAGATCAAAGCTGTTTCCTCCACTGAAGCAATAGGAAGAGGTGGAGCACAAGGTGCCCGAGTGGTTGAATAACTACCATTGAGTGGACATGTTGGTCTCCTCTGGAATGGCAGTCGTGCCAGCACAATAGATGATGGGAGGGATCGAATGGGGGAACATGTCATACTTATTTGTGTTGGGTCATATTTATTTGCGTGGGGTCACGGAGGCGGAGGGGGATTGAAATGGTTTGTCAAGAATGTTGTCACTGTGCTACAAAGCATTCAACAGCTCGTGTTCCCGACAAACATTTCCCACCTGTCACAGCGCTGTCGGGCCTCTGACCTGTGTGCCGGTGATGGCCTCACTGGAGCTGCAGCCTCATCTCTTGATGAACAGGCTGCCTCGTGTCAAACCGCCGCCAAACTCCAAAACAGTGTCACTGGAAATAGTCATCAAACGCATTTGTAATGTATTTACTTGTTTATTTTTGTCAGCTGAAATAATTTACAGAAATGTCGAACTGCAAATTGTCTTAAAATCCACTCGT